>NW_026610613.1:0-212048 GCF_029499605.1 Hyla sarda
TATATATATATATTTCTCCGCCGAAATCACTTTTAAACCCATTTCCACCTTTTTTTCCCTTCTCTTCCTCTTACTTTTTTTTCACGTTTTTTTACGTTTTTCTCCTTTTCGCCTCTTTTCTGGGCGTATTATTCTTCTTTTTCTTCTTTTTTTTCGTCTAATGCATACCCCATCAGTGCAGCAATGCTTATTCAATACCGCCAGCAGATGGAGACACTGGGGGATAATTTTCTAAGGATTTATACTGATTTTTCCTGTCTGAATTTGTCGCACAGAAAGTTGCAGGCCAAATATGTGTGACATTTCTGCGACTTTAGCTTCTAGAGCATTTTTACAACATTATACATAGGTGCTGAATACATAAAAAGCGACTGTTCAGCGACAGACAAGTCGCATCGGCTGAAAGTAGGCCAGAATGTCAGTCCATGTTGGAGCAGGTTTAGATACAGTCTAAAGCATAGATCTCAAAGTCTGTGCACAGAATTTAGCAAGGGCCTCGCACCTTCTGATGCATCAGGTAGGTGCACAATAGCATAGCCTAACCCTCTGTACTTTGGTCTATATTGATGCGGGACATAGACAGCCAGCTGATGACCAATCCATTAGTGCAATGGATGGCTGGAAGCATTTGTCTTTGCCTTTGCAATACCACAGAAGCAATGCATGGTCAATGTACAGCAATGACACACCTGTGTGAACAGCCAGGAGACCCCCCCCCCCCCATGTTATGTTACATAGTTACATAGTTAGTACGGTCGAAAAAAGACATATGTCCATCAAGTTCAACCAGGGAATTAAGGGGTAGGGGTGTGGCGCGATATTGGGGAAGGGATGAGATTTTATATTTCTTCATAAGCATTAATCTTATTTTGTCAATTAGGAACATTCAGCACCCACCCGCTATCAAGGCAGCTGCCTATCATGTCATGCCCTACCTGCACAGGTGTGCTGGCTACTCAAATGATCCAATTAAGGAGGCCATTTAGTCAGCAGCAGCAGAAGTCCTGTGCCTGGACGCTCCAACAGCGGCCAGACACAAGCAGAAGCAGAAGCAGCAGCAGCACCACCTTTTGTTTTTTGGCTGCAGCAGCAGCAGCAGCAAGGCCCACAGGGCTGGCTAGCTGGCTAGCCAGCAAGCAGGTAGCAATGAAAGTAGGAATCTTTCTTTTTAACCCTGTAAGGGGGTGGTGCACTGTACCCGAAGATACTGCCATATCGGGTCAATGCATAGGGCGACGGAAGCAAGCTTCGAAATCGGCCCCCGTTCTCAAAAATCCATTTAATATATGGTCCCCAGATAGGGGACGTATCAGATATTAAACTGATAAGAACAGATACTACACTTGATCTTAGCCAAAAGGCCGAGAAGCGATAACCGTGAAAGGGGCGGGCCCAACAAGGTCCCCTTCATGGGCACTATCACTGCTTGCTGTCAGGGAGGCTGCCAGACAATTTTCCATGCACACTCTGGGCTGGGGGGCAGTCAACCACCAGTACACACAGCAGAACCTAAACCCATACCATTATTGCTAAGCAGCAAGACAGGGGCCCATTGCACTCCCACGGGGCCTTTTTAAATGCAATCCATAACCCGGATTTGCCAGGAACCCTTCTTACTCCTCCTACTTGCATGTGACACTGGGCTTAGGATCTGCATAGGAAACACACACACAAGCACACACCTACCTTTGTTGCCTGCAGATGCCTCCTTGGCTGTCCCCAAACGGTATCAAACCAACACCCACGGGAAGCTGTAAGCATAGAGGACATGCCTGCACCCCATTGGACTTACCTGTGTGGGTTAAACCCGGGTTATTTGACAACCTATGGCGGTGATGGTTCTGCTCAGGCAGAGCAGTGCTGATGCTCCTCATAAAGCTGTCGCTGCTGTGAAGGTTCTAGGTGACATCACAAATCCCTATGGTTACATACACAACAAAGCTGGGTTGTTGTTGTTTACACTCTGCAAGGCCTGTGGAAGTGAGTGACATCATAGCACTGTAGTTCTGAGGGTTCTAGATGGATGCAACAATCTCCTGTTGCTTCTATGAAGGCCATAATAGACGACATCACCAAACAGCTCCATAGTCACATACACAGCAAAGGAGAGATGTTGTTTACACCTAGTGATGTCAGTGGTATTGAGTGACATCACAGCACAGTGCTAAGGCTCCTGGGCCTGGACACAGCAGCGGCTGCAATATCTCAACGGAGAATACGTTTATATATATGTGTGTGTGTGCGCGTATATATATATATATATATATATATATATATATATATATATATTTCTCCGCCGAAATCACTTTTAAACCCATTTCCACCTTTTTTTCCCTTCTCTTCCTCTTACTTTTTTTTCACGTTTTTTTACGTTTTTCTCCTTTTCGCCTCTTTTCTGGGCGTATTATTCTTCTTTTTCTTCTTTTTTTTCGTCTAATGCATACCCCATCAGTGCAGCAATGCTTATTCAATACCGCCAGCAGATGGAGACACTGGGGGATAATTTTCTAAGGATTTATACTGATTTTTCCTGTCTGAATTTGTCGCACAGAAAGTTGCAGGCCAAATATGTGTGACATTTCTGCGACTTTAGCTTCTAGAGCATTTTTACAACATTATACATAGGTGCTGAATACATAAAAAGCGACTGTTCAGCGACAGACAAGTCGCATCGGCTGAAAGTAGGCCAGAATGTCAGTCCATGTTGGAGCAGGTTTAGATACAGTCTAAAGCATAGATCTCAAAGTCTGTGCACAGAATTTAGCAAGGGCCTCGCACCTTCTGATGCATCAGGTAGGTGCACAATAGCATAGCCTAACCCTCTGTACTTTGGTCTATATTGATGCGGGACATAGACAGCCAGCTGATGACCAATCCATTAGTGCAATGGATGGCTGGAAGCATTTGTCTTTGCCTTTGCAATACCACAGAAGCAATGCATGGTCAATGTACAGCAATGACACACCTGTGTGAACAGCCAGGAGACCCCCCCCCCCCATGTTATGTTACATAGTTACATAGTTAGTACGGTCGAAAAAAGACATATGTCCATCAAGTTCAACCAGGGAATTAAGGGGTAGGGGTGTGGCGCGATATTGGGGAAGGGATGAGATTTTATATTTCTTCATAAGCATTAATCTTATTTTGTCAATTAGGAACATTCAGCACCCACCCGCTATCAAGGCAGCTGCCTATCATGTCATGCCCTACCTGCACAGGTGTGCTGGCTACTCAAATGATCCAATTAAGGAGGCCATTTAGTCAGCAGCAGCAGAAGTCCTGTGCCTGGACGCTCCAACAGCGGCCAGACACAAGCAGAAGCAGAAGCAGCAGCAGCACCACCTTTTGTTTTTTGGCTGCAGCAGCAGCAGCAGCAAGGCCCACAGGGCTGGCTAGCTGGCTAGCCAGCAAGCAGGTAGCAATGAAAGTAGGAATCTTTCTTTTTAACCCTGTAAGGGGGTGGTGCACTGTACCCGAAGATACTGCCATATCGGGTCAATGCATAGGGCGACGGAAGCAAGCTTCGAAATCGGCCCCCGTTCTCAAAAATCCATTTAATATATGGTCCCCAGATAGGGGACGTATCAGATATTAAACTGATAAGAACAGATACTACACTTGATCTTAGCCAAAAGGCCGAGAAGCGATAACCGTGAAAGGGGCGGGCCCAACAAGGTCCCCTTCATGGGCACTATCACTGCTTGCTGTCAGGGAGGCTGCCAGACAATTTTCCATGCACACTCTGGGCTGGGGGGCAGTCAACCACCAGTACACACAGCAGAACCTAAACCCATACCATTATTGCTAAGCAGCAAGACAGGGGCCCATTGCACTCCCACGGGGCCTTTTTAAATGCAATCCATAACCCGGATTTGCCAGGAACCCTTCTTACTCCTCCTACTTGCATGTGACACTGGGCTTAGGATCTGCATAGGAAACACACACACAAGCACACACCTACCTTTGTTGCCTGCAGATGCCTCCTTGGCTGTCCCCAAACGGTATCAAACCAACACCCACGGGAAGCTGTAAGCATAGAGGACATGCCTGCACCCCATTGGACTTACCTGTGTGGGTTAAACCCGGGTTATTTGACAACCTATGGCGGTGATGGTTCTGCTCAGGCAGAGCAGTGCTGATGCTCCTCATAAAGCTGTCGCTGCTGTGAAGGTTCTAGGTGACATCACAAATCCCTATGGTTACATACACAACAAAGCTGGGTTGTTGTTGTTTACACTCTGCAAGGCCTGTGGAAGTGAGTGACATCATAGCACTGTAGTTCTGAGGGTTCTAGATGGATGCAACAATCTCCTGTTGCTTCTATGAAGGCCATAATAGACGACATCACCAAACAGCTCCATAGTCACATACACAGCAAAGGAGAGATGTTGTTTACACCTAGTGATGTCAGTGGTATTGAGTGACATCACAGCACAGTGCTAAGGCTCCTGGGCCTGGACACAGCAGCGGCTGCAATATCTCAACGGAGAATACGTTTATATATATGTGTGTGTGTGCGCGTATATATATATATATATATATATATATATATATATATATTTCTCCGCCGAAATCACTTTTAAACCCATTTCCACCTTTTTTTCCCTTCTCTTCCTCTTACTTTTTTTTCACGTTTTTTTACGTTTTTCTCCTTTTCGCCTCTTTTCTGGGCGTATTATTCTTCTTTTTCTTCTTTTTTTTCGTCTAATGCATACCCCATCAGTGCAGCAATGCTTATTCAATACCGCCAGCAGATGGAGACACTGGGGGATAATTTTCTAAGGATTTATACTGATTTTTCCTGTCTGAATTTGTCGCACAGAAAGTTGCAGGCCAAATATGTGTGACATTTCTGCGACTTTAGCTTCTAGAGCATTTTTACAACATTATACATAGGTGCTGAATACATAAAAAGCGACTGTTCAGCGACAGACAAGTCGCATCGGCTGAAAGTAGGCCAGAATGTCAGTCCATGTTGGAGCAGGTTTAGATACAGTCTAAAGCATAGATCTCAAAGTCTGTGCACAGAATTTAGCAAGGGCCTCGCACCTTCTGATGCATCAGGTAGGTGCACAATAGCATAGCCTAACCCTCTGTACTTTGGTCTATATTGATGCGGGACATAGACAGCCAGCTGATGACCAATCCATTAGTGCAATGGATGGCTGGAAGCATTTGTCTTTGCCTTTGCAATACCACAGAAGCAATGCATGGTCAATGTACAGCAATGACACACCTGTGTGAACAGCCAGGAGACCCCCCCCCCCCCATGTTATGTTACATAGTTACATAGTTAGTACGGTCGAAAAAAGACATATGTCCATCAAGTTCAACCAGGGAATTAAGGGGTAGGGGTGTGGCGCGATATTGGGGAAGGGATGAGATTTTATATTTCTTCATAAGCATTAATCTTATTTTGTCAATTAGGAACATTCAGCACCCACCCGCTATCAAGGCAGCTGCCTATCATGTCATGCCCTACCTGCACAGGTGTGCTGGCTACTCAAATGATCCAATTAAGGAGGCCATTTAGTCAGCAGCAGCAGAAGTCCTGTGCCTGGACGCTCCAACAGCGGCCAGACACAAGCAGAAGCAGAAGCAGCAGCAGCACCACCTTTTGTTTTTTGGCTGCAGCAGCAGCAGCAGCAAGGCCCACAGGGCTGGCTAGCTGGCTAGCCAGCAAGCAGGTAGCAATGAAAGTAGGAATCTTTCTTTTTAACCCTGTAAGGGGGTGGTGCACTGTACCCGAAGATACTGCCATATCGGGTCAATGCATAGGGCGACGGAAGCAAGCTTCGAAATCGGCCCCCGTTCTCAAAAATCCATTTAATATATGGTCCCCAGATAGGGGACGTATCAGATATTAAACTGATAAGAACAGATACTACACTTGATCTTAGCCAAAAGGCCGAGAAGCGATAACCGTGAAAGGGGCGGGCCCAACAAGGTCCCCTTCATGGGCACTATCACTGCTTGCTGTCAGGGAGGCTGCCAGACAATTTTCCATGCACACTCTGGGCTGGGGGGCAGTCAACCACCAGTACACACAGCAGAACCTAAACCCATACCATTATTGCTAAGCAGCAAGACAGGGGCCCATTGCACTCCCACGGGGCCTTTTTAAATGCAATCCATAACCCGGATTTGCCAGGAACCCTTCTTACTCCTCCTACTTGCATGTGACACTGGGCTTAGGATCTGCATAGGAAACACACACACAAGCACACACCTACCTTTGTTGCCTGCAGATGCCTCCTTGGCTGTCCCCAAACGGTATCAAACCAACACCCACGGGAAGCTGTAAGCATAGAGGACATGCCTGCACCCCATTGGACTTACCTGTGTGGGTTAAACCCGGGTTATTTGACAACCTATGGCGGTGATGGTTCTGCTCAGGCAGAGCAGTGCTGATGCTCCTCATAAAGCTGTCGCTGCTGTGAAGGTTCTAGGTGACATCACAAATCCCTATGGTTACATACACAACAAAGCTGGGTTGTTGTTGTTTACACTCTGCAAGGCCTGTGGAAGTGAGTGACATCATAGCACTGTAGTTCTGAGGGTTCTAGATGGATGCAACAATCTCCTGTTGCTTCTATGAAGGCCATAAAATACGACATCACCAAACAGCTCCATAGTCACATACACAGCAAAGGAGAGATGTTGTTTACACCTAGTGATGTCAGTGGTATTGAGTGACATCACAGCACAGTGCTAAGGCTCCTGGGCCTGGACACAGCAGCGGCTGCAATATCTCAACGGAGAATACGTTTATATATATGTGTGTGTGTGCGCGTATATATATATATATATATATATATATATATATATATATATATATATTTCTCCGCCGAAATCACTTTTAAACCCATTTCCACCTTTTTTTCCCTTCTCTTCCTCTTACTTTTTTTTCACGTTTTTTTACGTTTTTCTCCTTTTCGCCTCTTTTCTGGGCGTATTATTCTTCTTTTTCTTCTTTTTTTTCGTCTAATGCATACCCCATCAGTGCAGCAATGCTTATTCAATACCGCCAGCAGATGGAGACACTGGGGGATAATTTTCTAAGGATTTATACTGATTTTTCCTGTCTGAATTTGTCGCACAGAAAGTTGCAGGCCAAATATGTGTGACATTTCTGCGACTTTAGCTTCTAGAGCATTTTTACAACATTATACATAGGTGCTGAATACATAAAAAGCGACTGTTCAGCGACAGACAAGTCGCATCGGCTGAAAGTAGGCCAGAATGTCAGTCCATGTTGGAGCAGGTTTAGATACAGTCTAAAGCATAGATCTCAAAGTCTGTGCACAGAATTTAGCAAGGGCCTCGCACCTTCTGATGCATCAGGTAGGTGCACAATAGCATAGCCTAACCCTCTGTACTTTGGTCTATATTGATGCGGGACATAGACAGCCAGCTGATGACCAATCCATTAGTGCAATGGATGGCTGGAAGCATTTGTCTTTGCCTTTGCAATACCACAGAAGCAATGCATGGTCAATGTACAGCAATGACACACCTGTGTGAACAGCCAGGAGACCCCCCCCCCCCCATGTTATGTTACATAGTTACATAGTTAGTACGGTCGAAAAAAGACATATGTCCATCAAGTTCAACCAGGGAATTAAGGGGTAGGGGTGTGGCGCGATATTGGGGAAGGGATGAGATTTTATATTTCTTCATAAGCATTAATCTTATTTTGTCAATTAGGAACATTCAGCACCCACCCGCTATCAAGGCAGCTGCCTATCATGTCATGCCCTACCTGCACAGGTGTGCTGGCTACTCAAATGATCCAATTAAGGAGGCCATTTAGTCAGCAGCAGCAGAAGTCCTGTGCCTGGACGCTCCAACAGCGGCCAGACACAAGCAGAAGCAGAAGCAGCAGCAGCACCACCTTTTGTTTTTTGGCTGCAGCAGCAGCAGCAGCAAGGCCCACAGGGCTGGCTAGCTGGCTAGCCAGCAAGCAGGTAGCAATGAAAGTAGGAATCTTTCTTTTTAACCCTGTAAGGGGGTGGTGCACTGTACCCGAAGATACTGCCATATCGGGTCAATGCATAGGGCGACGGAAGCAAGCTTCGAAATCGGCCCCCGTTCTCAAAAATCCATTTAATATATGGTCCCCAGATAGGGGACGTATCAGATATTAAACTGATAAGAACAGATACTACACTTGATCTTAGCCAAAAGGCCGAGAAGCGATAACCGTGAAAGGGGCGGGCCCAACAAGGTCCCCTTCATGGGCACTATCACTGCTTGCTGTCAGGGAGGCTGCCAGACAATTTTCCATGCACACTCTGGGCTGGGGGGCAGTCAACCACCAGTACACACAGCAGAACCTAAACCCATACCATTATTGCTAAGCAGCAAGACAGGGGCCCATTGCACTCCCACGGGGCCTTTTTAAATGCAATCCATAACCCGGATTTGCCAGGAACCCTTCTTACTCCTCCTACTTGCATGTGACACTGGGCTTAGGATCTGCATAGGAAACACACACACAAGCACACACCTACCTTTGTTGCCTGCAGATGCCTCCTTGGCTGTCCCCAAACGGTATCAAACCAACACCCACGGGAAGCTGTAAGCATAGAGGACATGCCTGCACCCCATTGGACTTACCTGTGTGGGTTAAACCCGGGTTATTTGACAACCTATGGCGGTGATGGTTCTGCTCAGGCAGAGCAGTGCTGATGCTCCTCATAAAGCTGTCGCTGCTGTGAAGGTTCTAGGTGACATCACAAATCCCTATGGTTACATACACAACAAAGCTGGGTTGTTGTTGTTTACACTCTGCAAGGCCTGTGGAAGTGAGTGACATCATAGCACTGTAGTTCTGAGGGTTCTAGATGGATGCAACAATCTCCTGTTGCTTCTATGAAGGCCATAATAGACAACATCACCAAACAGCTCCATAGTCACATACACAGCAAAGGAGAGATGTTGTTTACACCTAGTGATGTCAGTGGTATTGAGTGACATCACAGCACAGTGCTAAGGCTCCTGGGCCTGGACACAGCAGCGGCTGCAATATCTCAACGGAGAATACGTTTATATATATGTGTGTGTGTGCGCGTATATATATATATATATATATATATATATATATATATATATATATATTTCTCCGCCGAAATCACTTTTAAACCCATTTCCACCTTTTTTTCCCTTCTCTTCCTCTTACTTTTTTTTCACGTTTTTTTACGTTTTTCTCCTTTTCGCCTCTTTTCTGGGCGTATTATTCTTCTTTTTCTTCTTTTTTTTCGTCTAATGCATACCCCATCAGTGCAGCAATGCTTATTCAATACCGCCAGCAGATGGAGACACTGGGGGATAATTTTCTAAGGATTTATACTGATTTTTCCTGTCTGAATTTGTCGCACAGAAAGTTGCAGGCCAAATATGTGTGACATTTCTGCGACTTTAGCTTCTAGAGCATTTTTACAACATTATACATAGGTGCTGAATACATAAAAAGCGACTGTTCAGCGACAGACAAGTCGCATCGGCTGAAAGTAGGCCAGAATGTCAGTCCATGTTGGAGCAGGTTTAGATACAGTCTAAAGCATAGATCTCAAAGTCTGTGCACAGAATTTAGCAAGGGCCTCGCACCTTCTGATGCATCAGGTAGGTGCACAATAGCATAGCCTAACCCTCTGTACTTTGGTCTATATTGATGCGGGACATAGACAGCCAGCTGATGACCAATCCATTAGTGCAATGGATGGCTGGAAGCATTTGTCTTTGCCTTTGCAATACCACAGAAGCAATGCATGGTCAATGTACAGCAATGACACACCTGTGTGAACAGCCAGGAGACCCCCCCCCCCCCATGTTATGTTACATAGTTACATAGTTAGTACGGTCGAAAAAAGACATATGTCCATCAAGTTCAACCAGGGAATTAAGGGGTAGGGGTGTGGCGCGATATTGGGGAAGGGATGAGATTTTATATTTCTTCATAAGCATTAATCTTATTTTGTCAATTAGGAACATTCAGCACCCACCCGCTATCAAGGCAGCTGCCTATCATGTCATGCCCTACCTGCACAGGTGTGCTGGCTACTCAAATGATCCAATTAAGGAGGCCATTTAGTCAGCAGCAGCAGAAGTCCTGTGCCTGGACGCTCCAACAGCGGCCAGACACAAGCAGAAGCAGCAGCAGCACCACCTTTTGTTTTTTGGCTGCAGCAGCAGCAGCAGCAAGGCCCACAGGGCTGGCTAGCTGGCTAGCCAGCAAGCAGGTAGCAATGAAAGTAGGAATCTTTCTTTTTAACCCTGTAAGGGGGTGGTGCACTGTACCCGAAGATACTGCCATATCGGGTCAATGCATAGGGCGACGGAAGCAAGCTTCGAAATCGGCCCCCGTTCTCAAAAATCCATTTAATATATGGTCCCCAGATAGGGGACGTATCAGATATTAAACTGATAAGAACAGATACTACACTTGATCTTAGCCAAAAGGCCGAGAAGCGATAACCGTGAAAGGGGCGGGCCCAACAAGGTCCCCTTCATGGGCACTATCACTGCTTGCTGTCAGGGAGGCTGCCAGACAATTTTCCATGCGCACTCTGGGCTGGGGGGCAGTCAACCACCAGTACACACAGCAGAACCTAAACCCATACCATTATTGCTAAGCAGCAAGACAGGGGCCCATTGCACTCCCACGGGGCCTTTTTAAATGCAATCCATAACCCGGATTTGCCAGGAACCCTTCTTACTCCTCCTACTTGCATGTGACACTGGGCTTAGGATCTGCATAGGAAACACACACACAAGCACACACCTACCTTTGTTGCCTGCAGATGCCTCCTTGGCTGTCCCCAAACGGTATCAAACCAACACCCACGGGAAGCTGTAAGCATAGAGGACATGCCTGCACCCCATTGGACTTACCTGTGTGGGTTAAACCCGGGTTATTTGACAACCTATGGCGGTGATGGTTCTGCTCAGGCAGAGCAGTGCTGATGCTCCTCATAAAGCTGTCGCTGCTGTGAAGGTTCTAGGTGACATCACAAATCCCTATGGTTACATACACAACAAAGCTGGGTTGTTGTTGTTTACACTCTGCAAGGCCTGTGGAAGTGAGTGACATCATAGCACTGTAGTTCTGAGGGTTCTAGATGGATGCAACAATCTCCTGTTGCTTCTATGAAGGCCATAATAGACGACATCACCAAACAGCTCCATAGTCACATACACAGCAAAGGAGAGATGTTGTTTACACCTAGTGATGTCAGTGGTATTGAGTGACATCACAGCACAGTGCTAAGGCTCCTGGGCCTGGACACAGCAGCGGCTGCAATATCTCAACGGAGAATACGTTTATATATATGTGTGTGTGTGCGCGTATATATATATATATATATATATATATATATTTCTCCGCCGAAATCACTTTTAAACCCATTTCCACCTTTTTTTCCCTTCTCTTCCTCTTACTTTTTTTTCACGTTTTTTTACGTTTTTCTCCTTTTCGCCTCTTTTCTGGGCGTATTATTCTTCTTTTTCTTCTTTTTTTTCGTCTAATGCATACCCCATCAGTGCAGCAATGCTTATTCAATACCGCCAGCAGATGGAGACACTGGGGGATAATTTTCTAAGGATTTATACTGATTTTTCCTGTCTGAATTTGTCGCACAGAAAGTTGCAGGCCAAATATGTGTGACATTTCTGCGACTTTAGCTTCTAGAGCATTTTTACAACATTATACATAGGTGCTGAATACATAAAAAGCGACTGTTCAGCGACAGACAAGTCGCATCGGCTGAAAGTAGGCCAGAATGTCAGTCCATGTTGGAGCAGGTTTAGATACAGTCTAAAGCATAGATCTCAAAGTCTGTGCACAGAATTTAGCAAGGGCCTCGCACCTTCTGATGCATCAGGTAGGTGCACAATAGCATAGCCTAACCCTCTGTACTTTGGTCTATATTGATGCGGGACATAGACAGCCAGCTGATGACCAATCCATTAGTGCAATGGATGGCTGGAAGCATTTGTCTTTGCCTTTGCAATACCACAGAAGCAATGCATGGTCAATGTACAGCAATGACACACCTGTGTGAACAGCCAGGAGACCCCCCCCCCCCCATGTTATGTTACATAGTTACATAGTTAGTACGGTCGAAAAAAGACATATGTCCATCAAGTTCAACCAGGGAATTAAGGGGTAGGGGTGTGGCGCGATATTGGGGAAGGGATGAGATTTTATATTTCTTCATAAGCATTAATCTTATTTTGTCAATTAGGAACATTCAGCACCCACCCGCTATCAAGGCAGCTGCCTATCATGTCATGCCCTACCTGCACAGGTGTGCTGGCTACTCAAATGATCCAATTAAGGAGGCCATTTAGTCAGCAGCAGCAGAAGTCCTGTGCCTGGACGCTCCAACAGCGGCCAGACACAAGCAGAAGCAGAAGCAGCAGCAGCACCACCTTTTGTTTTTTGGCTGCAGCAGCAGCAGCAGCAAGGCCCACAGGGCTGGCTAGCTGGCTAGCCAGCAAGCAGGTAGCAATGAAAGTAGGAATCTTTCTTTTTAACCCTGTAAGGGGGTGGTGCACTGTACCCGAAGATACTGCCATATCGGGTCAATGCATAGGGCGACGGAAGCAAGCTTCGAAATCGGCCCCCGTTCTCAAAAATCCATTTAATATATGGTCCCCAGATAGGGGACGTATCAGATATTAAACTGATAAGAACAGATACTACACTTGATCTTAGCCAAAAGGCCGAGAAGCGATAACCGTGAAAGGGGCGGGCCCAACAAGGTCCCCTTCATGGGCACTATCACTGCTTGCTGTCAGGGAGGCTGCCAGACAATTTTCCATGCACACTCTGGGCTGGGGGGCAGTCAACCACCAGTACACACAGCAGAACCTAAACCCATACCATTATTGCTAAGCAGCAAGACAGGGGCCCATTGCACTCCCACGGGGCCTTTTTAAATGCAATCCATAACCCGGATTTGCCAGGAACCCTTCTTACTCCTCCTACTTGCATGTGACACTGGGCTTAGGATCTGCATAGGAAACACACACACAAGCACACACCTACCTTTGTTGCCTGCAGATGCCTCCTTGGCTGTCCCCAAACGGTATCAAACCAACACCCACGGGAAGCTGTAAGCATAGAGGACATGCCTGCACCCCATTGGACTTACCTGTGTGGGTTAAACCCGGGTTATTTGACAACCTATGGCGGTGATGGTTCTGCTCAGGCAGAGCAGTGCTGATGCTCCTCATAAAGCTGTCGCTGCTGTGAAGGTTCTAGGTGACATCACAAATCCCTATGGTTACATACACAACAAAGCTGGGTTGTTGTTGTTTACACTCTGCAAGGCCTGTGGAAGTGAGTGACATCATAGCACTGTAGTTCTGAGGGTTCTAGATGGATGCAACAATCTCCTGTTGCTTCTATGAAGGCCATAATAGACAACATCACCAAACAGCTCCATAGTCACATACACAGCAAAGGAGAGATGTTGTTTACACCTAGTGATGTCAGTGGTATTGAGTGACATCACAGCACAGTGCTAAGGCTCCTGGGCCTGGACACAGCAGCGGCTGCAATATCTCAACGGAGAATACGTTTATATATATGTGTGTGTGTGCGCGTATATATATATATATATATATATATATATATATATATATATATATATATTTCTCCGCCGAAATCACTTTTAAACCCATTTCCACCTTTTTTTCCCTTCTCTTCCTCTTACTTTTTTTTCACGTTTTTTTACGTTTTTCTCCTTTTCGCCTCTTTTCTGGGCGTATTATTCTTCTTTTTCTTCTTTTTTTTCGTCTAATGCATACCCCATCAGTGCAGCAATGCTTATTCAATACCGCCAGCAGATGGAGACACTGGGGGATAATTTTCTAAGGATTTATACTGATTTTTCCTGTCTGAATTTGTCGCACAGAAAGTTGCAGGCCAAATATGTGTGACATTTCTGCGACTTTAGCTTCTAGAGCATTTTTACAACATTATACATAGGTGCTGAATACATAAAAAGCGACTGTTCAGCGACAGACAAGTCGCATCGGCTGAAAGTAGGCCAGAATGTCAGTCCATGTTGGAGCAGGTTTAGATACAGTCTAAAGCATAGATCTCAAAGTCTGTGCACAGAATTTAGCAAGGGCCTCGCACCTTCTGATGCATCAGGTAGGTGCACAATAGCATAGCCTAACCCTCTGTACTTTGGTCTATATTGATGCGGGACATAGACAGCCAGCTGATGACCAATCCATTAGTGCAATGGATGGCTGGAAGCATTTGTCTTTGCCTTTGCAATACCACAGAAGCAATGCATGGTCAATGTACAGCAATGACACACCTGTGTGAACAGCCAGGAGACCCCCCCCCCCCCCATGTTATGTTACATAGTTACATAGTTAGTACGGTCGAAAAAAGACATATGTCCATCAAGTTCAACCAGGGAATTAAGGGGTAGGGGTGTGGCGCGATATTGGGGAAGGGATGAGATTTTATATTTCTTCATAAGCATTAATCTTATTTTGTCAATTAGGAACATTCAGCACCCACCCGCTATCAAGGCAGCTGCCTATCATGTCATGCCCTACCTGCACAGGTGTGCTGGCTACTCAAATGATCCAATTAAGGAGGCCATTTAGTCAGCAGCAGCAGAAGTCCTGTGCCTGGACGCTCCAACAGCGGCCAGACACAAGCAGAAGCAGAAGCAGCAGCAGCACCACCTTTTGTTTTTTGGCTGCAGCAGCAGCAGCAGCAAGGCCCACAGGGCTGGCTAGCTGGCTAGCCAGCAAGCAGGTAGCAATGAAAGTAGGAATCTTTCTTTTTAACCCTGTAAGGGGGTGGTGCACTGTACCCGAAGATACTGCCATATCGGGTCAATGCATAGGGCGACGGAAGCAAGCTTCGAAATCGGCCCCCGTTCTCAAAAATCCATTTAATATATGGTCCCCAGATAGGGGACGTATCAGATATTAAA
This sequence comes from Hyla sarda, assembly GCF_029499605.1. NCBI lineage: Eukaryota > Metazoa > Chordata > Amphibia > Anura > Hylidae > Hyla > Hyla sarda. The sequence goes on from NW_026610613.1 coordinate 14,970, forward strand.
CTGATAAGAACAGATACTACACTTGATCTTAGCCAAAAGGCCGAGAAGCGATAACCGTGAAAGGGGCGGGCCCAACAAGGTCCCCTTCATGGGCACTATCACTGCTTGCTGTCAGGGAGGCTGCCAGACAATTTTCCATGCACACTCTGGGCTGGGGGGCAGTCAACCACCAGTACACACAGCAGAACCTAAACCCATACCATTATTGCTAAGCAGCAAGACAGGGGCCCATTGCACTCCCACGGGGCCTTTTTAAATGCAATCCATAACCCGGATTTGCCAGGAACCCTTCTTACTCCTCCTACTTGCATGTGACACTGGGCTTAGGATCTGCATAGGAAACACACACACAAGCACACACCTACCTTTGTTGCCTGCAGATGCCTCCTTGGCTGTCCCCAAACGGTATCAAACCAACACCCACGGGAAGCTGTAAGCATAGAGGACATGCCTGCACCCCATTGGACTTACCTGTGTGGGTTAAACCCGGGTTATTTGACAACCTATGGCGGTGATGGTTCTGCTCAGGCAGAGCAGTGCTGATGCTCCTCATAAAGCTGTCGCTGCTGTGAAGGTTCTAGGTGACATCACAAATCCCTATGGTTACATACACAACAAAGCTGGGTTGTTGTTGTTTACACTCTGCAAGGCCTGTGGAAGTGAGTGACATCATAGCACTGTAGTTCTGAGGGTTCTAGATGGATGCAACAATCTCCTGTTGCTTCTATGAAGGCCATAATAGACGACATCACCAAACAGCTCCATAGTCACATACACAGCAAAGGAGAGATGTTGTTTACACCTAGTGATGTCAGTGGTATTGAGTGACATCACAGCACAGTGCTAAGGCTCCTGGGCCTGGACACAGCAGCGGCTGCAATATCTCAACGGAGAATACGTTTATATATATGTGTGTGTGTGCGCGTATATATATATATATATATATATATATATATATATATATATATATTCTCCGCCGAAATCACTTTTAAACCCATTTCCACCTTTTTTTCCCTTCTCTTCCTCTTACTTTTTTTTCACGTTTTTTTACGTTTTTCTCCTTTTCGCCTCTTTTCTGGGCGTATTATTCTTCTTTTTCTTCTTTTTTTTCGTCTAATGCATACCCCATCAGTGCAGCAATGCTTATTCAATACCGCCAGCAGATGGAGACACTGGGGGATAATTTTCTAAGGATTTATACTGATTTTTCCTGTCTGAATTTGTCGCACAGAAAGTTGCAGGCCAAATATGTGTGACATTTCTGCGACTTTAGCTTCTAGAGCATTTTTACAACATTATACATAGGTGCTGAATACATAAAAAGCGACTGTTCAGCGACAGACAAGTCGCATCGGCTGAAAGTAGGCCAGAATGTCAGTCCATGTTGGAGCAGGTTTAGATACAGTCTAAAGCATAGATCTCAAAGTCTGTGCACAGAATTTAGCAAGGGCCTCGCACCTTCTGATGCATCAGGTAGGTGCACAATAGCATAGCCTAACCCTCTGTACTTTGGTCTATATTGATGCGGGACATAGACAGCCAGCTGATGACCAATCCATTAGTGCAATGGATGGCTGGAAGCATTTGTCTTTGCCTTTGCAATACCACAGAAGCAATGCATGGTCAATGTACAGCAATGACACACCTGTGTGAACAGCCAGGAGACCCCCCCCCCCCCATGTTATGTTACATAGTTACATAGTTAGTACGGTCGAAAAAAGACATATGTCCATCAAGTTCAACCAGGGAATTAAGGGGTAGGGGTGTGGCGCGATATTGGGGAAGGGATGAGATTTTATATTTCTTCATAAGCATTAATCTTATTTTGTCAATTAGGAACATTCAGCACCCACCCGCTATCAAGGCAGCTGCCTATCATGTCATGCCCTACCTGCACAGGTGTGCTGGCTACTCAAATGATCCAATTAAGGAGGCCATTTAGTCAGCAGCAGCAGAAGTCCTGTGCCTGGACGCTCCAACAGCGGCCAGACACAAGCAGAAGCAGAAGCAGCAGCACCACCTTTTGTTTTTTGGCTGCAGCAGCAGCAGCAGCAAGGCCCACAGGGCTGGCTAGCTGGCTAGCCAGCAAGCAGGTAGCAATGAAAGTAGGAATCTTTCTTTTTAACCCTGTAAGGGGGTGGTGCACTGTACCCGAAGATACTGCCATATCGGGTCAATGCATAGGGCGACGGAAGCAAGCTTCGAAATCGGCCCCCGTTCTCAAAAATCCATTTAATATATGGTCCCCAGATAGGGGACGTATCAGATATTAAACTGATAAAAACAGATACTACACTTGATCTTAGCCAAAAGGCCGAGAAGCGATAACCGTGAAAGGGGCGGGCCCAACAAGGTCCCCTTCATGGGCACTATCACTGCTTGCTGTCAGGGAGGCTGCCAGACAATTTTCCATGCGCACTCTGGGCTGGGGGGCAGTCAACCACCAGTACACACAGCAGAACCTAAACCCATTCCATTATTGCTAAGCAGCAAGACAGGGGCCCATTGCACTCCCACGGGGCCTTTTTAAATGCAATCCATAACCCGGATTTGCCAGGAACCCTTCTTACTCCTCCTACTTGCATGTGACACTGGGCTTAGGATCTGCATAGGAAACACACACACAAGCACACACCTACCTTTGTTGCCTGCAGATGCCTCCTTGGCTGTCCCCAAACGGTATCAAACCAACACCCACGGGAAGCTGTAAGCATAGAGGACATGCCTGCACCCCATTGGACTTACCTGTGTGGGTTAAACCCGGGTTATTTGACAACCTATGGCGGTGATGGTTCTGCTCAGGCAGAGCAGTGCTGATGCTCCTCATAAAGCTGTCGCTGCTGTGAAGGTTCTAGGTGACATCACAAATCCCTATGGTTACATACACAACAAAGCTGGGTTGTTGTTGTTTACACTCTGCAAGGCCTGTGGAAGTGAGTGACATCATAGCACTGTAGTTCTGAGGGTTCTAGATGGATGCAACAATCTCCTGTTGCTTCTATGAAGGCCATAATAGACGACATCACCAAACAGCTCCATAGTCACATACACAGCAAAGGAGAGATGTTGTTTACACCTAGTGATGTCAGTGGTATTGAGTGACATCACAGCACAGTGCTAAGGCTGCTGGGCCTGGACACAGCAGCGGCTGCAATATCTCAACGGAGAATACGTTTATATATATGTGTGTGTGTGCGCGTATATATATATATATATATATATATATATATATATATATATATATTCTCCGCCGAAATCACTTTTAAACCCATTTCCACCTTTTTTTCCCTTCTCTTCCTCTTACTTTTTTTTCACGTTTTTTTACGTTTTTCTCCTTTTCGCCTCTTTTCTGGGCGTATTATTCTTCTTTTTCTTCTTTTTTTTCGTCTAATGCATACCCCATCAGTGCAGCAATGCTTATTCAATACCGCCAGCAGATGGAGACACTGGGGGATAATTTTCTAAGGATTTATACTGATTTTTCCTGTCTGAATTTGTCGCACAGAAAGTTGCAGGCCAAATATGTGTGACATTTCTGCGACTTTAGCTTCTAGAGCATTTTTACAACATTATACATAGGTGCTGAATACATAAAAAGCGACTGTTCAGCGACAGACAAGTCGCATCGGCTGAAAGTAGGCCAGAATGTCAGTCCATGTTGGAGCAGGTTTAGATACAGTCTAAAGCATAGATCTCAAAGTCTGTGCACAGAATTTAGCAAGGGCCTCGCACCTTCTGATGCATCAGGTAGGTGCACAATAGCATAGCCTAACCCTCTGTACTTTGGTCTATATTGATGCGGGACATAGACAGCCAGCTGATGACCAATCCATTAGTGCAATGGATGGCTGGAAGCATTTGTCTTTGCCTTTGCAATACCACAGAAGCAATGCATGGTCAATGTACAGCAATGACACACCTGTGTGAACAGCCAGGAGACCCCCCCCCCCCATGTTATGTTACATAGTTACATAGTTAGTACGGTCGAAAAAAGACATATGTCCATCAAGTTCAACCAGGGAATTAAGGGGTAGGGGTGTGGCGCGATATTGGGGAAGGGATGAGATTTTATATTTCTTCATAAGCATTAATCTTATTTTGTCAATTAGGAACATTCAGCACCCACCCGCTATCAAGGCAGCTGCCTATCATGTCATGCCCTACCTGCACAGGTGTGCTGGCTACTCAAATGATCCAATTAAGGAGGCCATTTAGTCAGCAGCAGCAGAAGTCCTGTGCCTGGACGCTCCAACAGCGGCCAGACACAAGCAGAAGCAGAAGCAGCAGCAGCACCACCTTTTGTTTTTTGGCTGCAGCAGCAGCAGCAGCAAGGCCCACAGGGCTGGCTAGCTGGCTAGCCAGCAAGCAGGTAGCAATGAAAGTAGGAATCTTTCTTTTTAACCCTGTAAGGGGGTGGTGCACTGTACCCGAAGATACTGCCATATCGGGTCAATGCATAGGGCGACGGAAGCAAGCTTCGAAATCGGCCCCCGTTCTCAAAAATCCATTTAATATATGGTCCCCAGATAGGGGACGTATCAGATATTAAACTGATAAGAACAGATACTACACTTGATCTTAGCCAAAAGGCCGAGAAGCGATAACCGTGAAAGGGGCGGGCCCAACAAGGTCCCCTTCATGGGCACTATCACTGCTTGCTGTCAGGGAGGCTGCCAGACAATTTTCCATGCACACTCTGGGCTGGGGGGCAGTCAACCACCAGTACACACAGCAGAACCTAAACCCATACCATTATTGCTAAGCAGCAAGACAGGGGCCCATTGCACTCCCACGGGGCCTTTTTAAATGCAATCCATAACCCGGATTTGCCAGGAACCCTTCTTACTCCTCCTACTTGCATGTGACACTGGGCTTAGGATCTGCATAGGAAACACACACACAAGCACACACCTACCTTTGTTGCCTGCAGATGCCTCCTTGGCTGTCCCCAAACGGTATCAAACCAACACCCACGGGAAGCTGTAAGCATAGAGGACATGCCTGCACCCCATTGGACTTACCTGTGTGGGTTAAACCCGGGTTATTTGACAACCTATGGCGGTGATGGTTCTGCTCAGGCAGAGCAGTGCTGATGCTCCTCATAAAGCTGTCGCTGCTGTGAAGGTTCTAGGTGACATCACAAATCCCTATGGTTACATACACAACAAAGCTGGGTTGTTGTTGTTTACACTCTGCAAGGCCTGTGGAAGTGAGTGACATCATAGCACTGTAGTTCTGAGGGTTCTAGATGGATGCAACAATCTCCTGTTGCTTCTATGAAGGCCATAATAGACGACATCACCAAACAGCTCCATAGTCACATACACAGCAAAGGAGAGATGTTGTTTACACCTAGTGATGTCAGTGGTATTGAGTGACATCACAGCAAAGTGCTAAGGCTCCTGGGCCTGGACACAGCAGCGGCTGCAATATCTCAACGGAGAATACGTTTATATATATGTGTGTGTGTGCGCGTATATATATATATATATATATATATTTCTCCGCCGAAATCACTTTTAAACCCATTTCCACCTTTTTTTCCCTTCTCTTCCTCTTACTTTTTTTTCACGTTTTTTTACGTTTTTCTCCTTTTTGCCTCTTTTCTGGGCGTATTATTCTTCTTTTTCTTCTTTTTTTTCGTCTAATGCATACCCCATCAGTGCAGCAATGCTTATTCAATACCGCCAGCAGATGGAGACACTGGGGGATAATTTTCTAAGGATTTATACTGATTTTTCCTGTCTGAATTTGTCGCACAGAAAGTTGCAGGCCAAATATGTGTGACATTTCTGCGACTTTAGCTTCTAGAGCATTTTTACAACATTATACATAGGTGCTGAATACATAAAAAGCGACTGTTCAGCGACAGACAAGTCGCATCGGCTGAAAGTAGGCCAGAATGTCAGTCCATGTTGGAGCAGGTTTAGATACAGTCTAAAGCATAGATCTCAAAGTCTGTGCACAGAATTTAGCAAGGGCCTCGCACCTTCTGATGCATCAGGTAGGTGCACAATAGCATAGCCTAACCCTCTGTACTTTGGTCTATATTGATGCGGGACATAGACAGCCAGCTGATGACCAATCCATTAGTGCAATGGATGGCTGGAAGCATTTGTCTTTGCCTTTGCAATACCACAGAAGCAATGCATGGTCAATGTACAGCAATGACACACCTGTGTGAACAGCCAGGAGACCCCCCCCCCCCATGTTATGTTACATAGTTACATAGTTAGTACGGTCGAAAAAAGACATATGTCCATCAAGTTCAACCAGGGAATTAAGGGGTAGGGGTGTGGCGCGATATTGGGGAAGGGATGAGATTTTATATTTCTTCATAAGCATTAATCTTATTTTGTCAATTAGGAACATTCAGCACCCACCCGCTATCAAGGCAGCTGCCTATCATGTCATGCCCTACCTGCACAGGTGTGCTGGCTACTCAAATGATCCAATTAAGGAGGCCATTTAGTCAGCAGCAGCAGAAGTCCTGTGCCTGGACGCTCCAACAGCGGCCAGACACAAGCAGAAGCAGAAGCAGCAGCAGCACCACCTTTTGTTTTTTGGCTGCAGCAGCAGCAGCAGCAAGGCCCACAGGGCTGGCTAGCTGGCTAGCCAGCAAGCAGGTAGCAATGAAAGTAGGAATCTTTCTTTTTAACCCTGTAAGGGGGTGGTGCACTGTACCCGAAGATACTGCCATATCGGGTCAATGCATAGGGCGACGGAAGCAAGCTTCGAAATCGGCCCCCGTTCTCAAAAATCCATTTAATATATGGTCCCCAGATAGGGGACGTATCAGATATTAAACTGATAAGAACAGATACTACACTTGATCTTAGCCAAAAGGCCGAGAAGCGATAACCGTGATAGGGGCGGGCCCAACAAGGTCCCCTTCATGGGCACTATCACTGCTTGCTGTCAGGGAGGCTGCCAGACAATTTTCCATGCACACTCTGGGCTGGGGGGCAGTCAACCACCAGTACACACAGCAGAACCTAAACCCATACCATTATTGCTAAGCAGCAAGACAGGGGCCCATTGCACTCCCACGGGGCCTTTTTAAATGCAATCCATAACCCGGATTTGCCAGGAACCCTTCTTACTCCTCCTACTTGCATGTGACACTGGGCTTAGGATCTGCATAGGAAACACACACACAAGCACACACCTACCTTTGTTGCCTGCAGATGCCTCCTTGGCTGTCCCCAAACGGTATCAAACCAACACCCACGGGAAGCTGTAAGCATAGAGGACATGCCTGCACCCCATTGGACTTACCTGTGTGGGTTAAACCCGGGTTATTTGACAACCTATGGCGGTGATGGTTCTGCTCAGGCAGAGCAGTGCTGATGCTCCTCATAAAGCTGTCGCTGCTGTGAAGGTTCTAGGTGACATCACAAATCCCTATGGTTACATACACAACAAAGCTGGGTTGTTGTTGTTTACACTCTGCAAGGCCTGTGGAAGTGAGTGACATCATAGCACTGTAGTTCTGAGGGTTCTAGATGGATGCAACAATCTCCTGTTGCTTCTATGAAGGCCATAATAGACGACATCACCAAACAGCTCCATAGTCACATACACAGCAAAGGAGAGATGTTGTTTACACCTAGTGATGTCAGTGGTATTGAGTGACATCACAGCAAAGTGCTAAGGCTCCTGGGCCTGGACACAGCAGCGGCTGCAATATCTCAACGGAGAATACGTTTATATATATGTGTGTGTGTGCGCGTATATATATATATATATATATATATTTCTCCGCCGAAATCACTTTTAAACCCATTTCCACCTTTTTTTCCCTTCTCTTCCTCTTACTTTTTTTTCACGTTTTTTTACGTTTTTCTCCTTTTTGCCTCTTTTCTGGGCGTATTATTCTTCTTTTTCTTCTTTTTTTTCGTCTAATGCATACCCCATCAGTGCAGCAATGCTTATTCAATACCGCCAGCAGATGGAGACACTGGGGGATAATTTTCTAAGGATTTATACTGATTTTTCCTGTCTGAATTTGTCGCACAGAAAGTTGCAGGCCAAATATGTGTGACATTTCTGCGACTTTAGCTTCTAGAGCATTTTTACAACATTATACATAGGTGCTGAATACATAAAAAGCGACTGTTCAGCGACAGACAAGTCGCATCGGCTGAAAGTAGGCCAGAATGTCAGTCCATGTTGGAGCAGGTTTAGATACAGTCTAAAGCATAGATCTCAAAGTCTGTGCACAGAATTTAGCAAGGGCCTCGCACCTTCTGATGCATCAGGTAGGTGCACAATAGCATAGCCTAACCCTCTGTACTTTGGTCTATATTGATGCGGGACATAGACAGCCAGCTGATGACCAATCCATTAGTGCAATGGATGGCTGGAAGCATTTGTCTTTGCCTTTGCAATACCACAGAAGCAATGCATGGTCAATGTACAGCAATGACACACCTGTGTGAACAGCCAGGAGACCCCCCCCCCCCCATGTTATGTTACATAGTTACATAGTTAGTACGGCCGAAAAAAGACATATGTCCATCAAGTTCAACCAGGGAATTAAGGGGTAGGGGTGTGGCGCGATATTGGGGAAGGGATGAGATTTTATATTTCTTCATAAGCATTAATCTTATTTTGTCAATTAGGAACATTCAGCACCCACCCGCTATCAAGGCAGCTGCCTATCATGTCATGCCCTACCTGCACAGGTGTGCTGGCTACTCAAATGATCCAATTAAGGAGGCCATTTAGTCAGCAGCAGCAGAAGTCCTGTGCCTGGACGCTCCAACAGCGGCCAGACACAAGCAGAAGCAGAAGCAGCAGCAGCACCACCTTTTGTTTTTTGGCTGCAGCAGCAGCAGCAGCAAGGCCCACAGGGCTGGCTAGCTGGCTAGCCAGCAAGCAGGTAGCAATGAAAGTAGGAATCTTTCTTTTTAACCCTGTAAGGGGGTGGTGCACTGTACCCGAAGATACTGCCATATCGGGTCAATGCATAGGGCGACGGAAGCAAGCTTCGAAATCGGCCCCCGTTCTCAAAAATCCATTTAATATATGGTCCCCAGATAGGGGACGTATCAGATATTAAACTGATAAGAACAGATACTACACTTGATCTTAGCCAAAAGGCCGAGAAGCGATAACCGTGATAGGGGCGGGCCCAACAAGGTCCCCTTCATGGGCACTATCACTGCTTGCTGTCAGGGAGGCTGCCAGACAATTTTCCATGCACACTCTGGGCTGGGGGGCAGTCAACCACCAGTACACACAGCAGAACCTAAACCCATACCATTATTGCTAAGCAGCAAGACAGGGGCCCATTGCACTCCCACGGGGCCTTTTTAAATGCAATCCATAACCCGGATTTGCCAGGAACCCTTCTTACTCCTCCTACTTGCATGTGACACTGGGCTTAGGATCTGCATAGGAAACACACACACAAGCACACACCTACCTTTGTTGCCTGCAGATGCCTCCTTGGCTGTCCCCAAACGGTATCAAACCAACACCCACGGGAAGCTGTAAGCATAGAGGACATGCCTGCACCCCATTGGACTTACCTGTGTGGGTTAAACCCGGGTTATTTGACAACCTATGGCGGTGATGGTTCTGCTCAGGCAGAGCAGTGCTGATGCTCCTCATAAAGCTGTCGCTGCTGTGAAGGTTCTAGGTGACATCACAAATCCCTATGGTTACATACACAACAAAGCTGGGTTGTTGTTGTTTACACTCTGCAAGGCCTGTGGAAGTGAGTGACATCATAGCACTGTAGTTCTGAGGGTTCTAGATGGATGCAACAATCTCCTGTTGCTTCTATGAAGGCCATAATAGACGACATCACCAAACAGCTCCATAGTCACATACACAGCAAAGGAGAGATGTTGTTTACACCTAGTGATGTCAGTGGTATTGAGTGACATCACAGCACAGTGCTAAGGCTCCTGGGCCTGGACACAGCAGCGGCTGCAATATCTCAACGGAGAATACGTTTATATATATGTGTGTGTGTGCGCGTATATATATATATATATATATATATATATATATATATTTCTCCGCCGAAATCACTTTTAAACCCATTTCCACCTTTTTTTCCCTTCTCTTCCTCTTACTTTTTTTTCACGTTTTTTTACGTTTTTCTCCTTTTCGCCTCTTTTCTGGGCGTATTATTCTTCTTTTTCTTCTTTTTTTTCGTCTAATGCATACCCCATCAGTGCAGCAATGCTTATTCAATACCGCCAGCAGATGGAGACACTGGGGGATAATTTTCTAAGGATTTATACTGATTTTTCCTGTCTGAATTTGTCGCACAGAAAGTTGCAGGCCAAATATGTGTGACATTTCTGCGACTTTAGCTTCTAGAGCATTTTTACAACATTATACATAGGTGCTGAATACATAAAAAGCGACTGTTCAGCGACAGACAAGTCGCATCGGCTGAAAGTAGGCCAGAATGTCAGTCCATGTTGGAGCAGGTTTAGATACAGTCTAAAGCATAGATCTCAAAGTCTGTGCACAGAATTTAGCAAGGGCCTCGCACCTTCTGATGCATCAGGTAGGTGCACAATAGCATAGCCTAACCCTCTGTACTTTGGTCTATATTGATGCGGGACATAGACAGCCAGCTGATGACCAATCCATTAGTGCAATGGATGGCTGGAAGCATTTGTCTTTGCCTTTGCAATACCACAGAAGCAATGCATGGTCAATGTACAGCAATGACACACCTGTGTGAACAGCCAGGAGACCCCCCCCCCCCATGTTATGTTACATAGTTACATAGTTAGTACGGTCGAAAAAAGACATATGTCCATCAAGTTCAACCAGGGAATTAAGGGGTAGGGGTGTGGCGCGATATTGGGGAAGGGATGAGATTTTATATTTCTTCATAAGCATTAATCTTATTTTGTCAATTAGGAACATTCAGCACCCACCCGCTATCAAGGCAGCTGCCTATCATGTCATGCCCTACCTGCACAGGTGTGCTGGCTACTCAAATGATCCAATTAAGGAGGCCATTTAGTCAGCAGCAGCAGAAGTCCTGTGCCTGGACGCTCCAACAGCGGCCAGACACAAGCAGAAGCAGAAGCAGAAGCAGCAGCAGCACCACCTTTTGTTTTTTGGCTGCAGCAGCAGCAGCAGCAAGGCCCACAGGGCTGGCTAGCTGGCTAGCCAGCAAGCAGGTAGCAATGAAAGTAGGAATCTTTCTTTTTAACCCTGTAAGGGGGTGGTGCACTGTACCCGAAGATACTGCCATATCGGGTCAATGCATAGGGCGACGGAAGCAAGCTTCGAAATCGGCCCCCGTTCTCAAAAATCCATTTAATATATGGTCCCCAGATAGGGGACGTATCAGATATTAAACTGATAAGAACAGATTTTTTTTTTTTTTTTTTTTTTTTTCTATGCCGAGGAACGTGCTTTCGATTCACCCAAAGTGCAAGAAAAAGTGCAAACGTGTTACACTAAAAAAACGTGCACAAAGGATGCGGTCTATCGCAAGCCCTTCTCCGATAGGAGAGAGGCCCCCCAACAAACCTTACCCTTCGCCTCCGGACCAAAAGGTACCTGCGAGGTTCCAGGTTCGATGTCCCTTTTCGCCGAAGCTACTAGGAGACCACAAATGCTCCCGGCATCCCCCTTGGCGTTAGCCAAGGTATCTGCCCGCAGAGCCGATTACGGTAGGTACCCTGCGAAGCAGGAGTACCCGGGGTGTTTGCAGGGAGGTGCGGAACCTAATGGCCACACACACCTCCCCTAGACCGCCAGGAGGGACACCCAGAAGGGCTACCGCATCCTGACAAATCCTGTGAACACACAACACGCAAAAAGTGACACAGTGAGACAAAAAAAAAAAAAAATAAGTGAATGTGTGCAGATATACTGCCCGGACATCCGGCCGGATCTATAAAAATTTCTCTGATCCTAGCCAGAAGGCCGGGAATCAAGAGGTGAGTGCCACAAGGTGAAGAGATTATGGTGCCCGTGCTTCAACTCAGTGAGCCTATTCTCCCAGTGAGTTTCGGCACCTCGGGGTCACCACTCCCCGAGGCACAAAAGTACCTCGGCTCTAGACCCTCTCAGCCTCATGGCGAGACCCGGAGGGAACAGGTCACATCGGGGCAGCCGTCGAGCTGATTCCTCAGAACCAGCCCCGGAAAGCCCCGGTACACCTGCATCCTCCATGCAGCACCCATCCCCACCAGCATGAAAACTGATAAGAACAGATACTACACTTGATCTTAGCCAAAAGGCCGAGAAGTGATAACCGTGAAAGGGGCGGGCCCAACAAGGTCCCCTTCATGGGCACTATCACTGCTTGCTGTCAGGGAGGCTGCCAGACAATTTTCCATGCACACTCTGGGCTGGGGGGCAGTCAACCACCAGTACACACAGCAGAACCTAAACCCATACCATTATTGCTAAGCAGCAAGACAGGGGCCCATTGCACTCCCACGGGGCCTTTTTAAATGCAATCCATAACCCGGATTTGCCAGGAACCCTTCTTACTCCTCCTACTTGCATGTGACACTGGGCTTAGGATCTGCATAGGAAACACACACACAAGCACACACCTACCTTTGTTGCCTGCAGATGCCTCCTTGGCTGTCCCCAAACGGTATCAAACCAACACCCACGGGAAGCTGTAAGCATAGAGGACATGCCTGCACCCCATTGGACTTACCTGTGTGGGTTAAACCCGGGTTATTTGACAACCTATGGCGGTGATGGTTCTGCTCAGGCAGAGCAGTGCTGATGCTCCTCATAAAGCTGTCGCTGCTGTGAAGGTTCTAGGTGACATCACAAATCCCTATGGTTACATACACAACAAAGCTGGGTTGTTGTTGTTTACACTCTGCAAGGCCTGTGGAAGTGAGTGACATCATAGCACTGTAGTTCTGAGGGTTCTAGATGGATGCAACAATCTCCTGTTGCTTCTATGAAGGCCATAATAGACGACATCACCAAACAGCTCCATAGTCACATACACAGCAAAGGAGAGATGTTGTTTACACCTAGTGATGTCAGTGGTATTGAGTGACATCACAGCACAGTGCTAAGGCTCCTGGGCCTGGACACAGCAGCGGCTGCAATATCTCAACGGAGAATACGTTTATATATATGTGTGTGTGTGCGCGTATATATATATATATATATATATATATTTCTCCGCCGAAATCACTTTTAAACCCATTTCCACCTTTTTTTCCCTTCTCTTCCTCTTACTTTTTTTTCACGTTTTTTTACGTTTTTCTCCTTTTCGCCTCTTTTCTGGGCGTATTATTCTTCTTTTTCTTCTTTTTTTTCGTCTAATGCATACCCCATCAGTGCAGCAATGCTTATTCAATACCGCCAGCAGATGGAGACACTGGGGGATAATTTTCTAAGGATTTATACTGATTTTTCCTGTCTGAATTTGTCGCACAGAAAGTTGCAGGCCAAATATGTGTGACATTTCTGCGACTTTAGCTTCTAGAGCATTTTTACAACATTATACATAGGTGCTGAATACATAAAAAGCGACTGTTCAGCGACAGACAAGTCGCATCGGCTGAAAGTAGGCCAGAATGTCAGTCCATGTTGGAGCAGGTTTAGATACAGTCTAAAGCATAGATCTCAAAGTCTGTGCACAGAATTTAGCAAGGGCCTCGCACCTTCTGATGCATCAGGTAGGTGCACAATAGCATAGCCTAACCCTCTGTACTTTGGTCTATATTGATGCGGGACATAGACAGCCAGCTGATGACCAATCCATTAGTGCAATGGATGGCTGGAAGCATTTGTCTTTGCCTTTGCAATACCACAGAAGCAATGCATGGTCAATGTACAGCAATGACACACCTGTGTGAACAGCCAGGAGACCCCCCCCCCCCCCATGTTATGTTACATAGTTACATAGTTAGTACGGTCGAAAAAAGACATATGTCCATCAAGTTCAACCAGGGAATTAAGGGGTAGGGGTGTGGCGCGATATTGGGGAAGGGATGAGATTTTATATTTCTTCATAAGCATTAATCTTATTTTGTCAATTAGGAACATTCAGCACCCACCCGCTATCAAGGCAGCTGCCTATCATGTCATGCCCTACCTGCACAGGTGTGCTGGCTACTCAAATGATCCAATTAAGGAGGCCATTTAGTCAGCAGCAGCAGAAGTCCTGTGCCTGGACGCTCCAACAGCGGCCAGACACAAGCAGAAGCAGAAGCAGCAGCAGCACCACCTTTTGTTTTTTGGCTGCAGCAGCAGCAGCAGCAAGGCCCACAGGGCTGGCTAGCTGGCTAGCCAGCAAGCAGGTAGCAATGAAAGTAGGAATCTTTCTTTTTAACCCTGTAAGGGGGTGGTGCACTGTACCCGAAGATACTGCCATATCGGGTCAATGCATAGGGCGACGGAAGCAAGCTTCGAAATCGGCCCCCGTTCTCAAAAATCCATTTAATATATGGTCCCCAGATAGGGGACGTATCAGATATTAAACTGATAAGAACAGATACTACACTTGATCTTAGCCAAAAGGCCGAGAAGCGATAACCGTGAAAGGGGCGGGCCCAACAAGGTCCCCTTCATGGGCACTATCACTGCTTGCTGTCAGGGAGGCTGCCAGACAATTTTCCATGCACACTCTGGGCTGGGGGGCAGTCAACCACCAGTACACACAGCAGAACCTAAACCCATACCATTATTGCTAAGCAGCAAGACAGGGGCCCATTGCACTCCCACGGGGCCTTTTTAAATGCAATCCATAACCCGGATTTGCCAGGAACCCTTCTTACTCCTCCTACTTGCATGTGACACTGGGCTTAGGATCTGCATAGGAAACACACACACAAGCACACACCTACCTTTGTTGCCTGCAGATGCCTCCTTGGCTGTCCCCAAACGGTATCAAACCAACACCCACGGGAAGCTGTAAGCATAGAGGACATGCCTGCACCCCATTGGACTTACCTGTGTGGGTTAAACCCGGGTTATTTGACAACCTATGGCGGTGATGGTTCTGCTCAGGCAGAGCAGTGCTGATGCTCCTCATAAAGCTGTCGCTGCTGTGAAGGTTCTAGGTGACATCACAAATCCCTATGGTTACATACACAACAAAGCTGGGTTGTTGTTGTTTACACTCTGCAAGGCCTGTGGAAGTGAGTGACATCATAGCACTGTAGTTCTGAGGGTTCTAGATGGATGCAACAATCTCCTGTTGCTTCTATGAAGGCCATAATAGACGACATCACCAAACAGCTCCATAGTCACATACACAGCAAAGGAGAGATGTTGTTTACACCTAGTGATGTCAGTGGTATTGAGTGACATCACAGCACAGTGCTAAGGCTCCTGGGCCTGGACACAGCAGCGGCTGCAATATCTCAACGGAGAATACGTTTATATATATGTGTGTGTGTGCGCGTATATATATATATATATATATATATATATATATATATATATATATTTCTCCGCCGAAATCACTTTTAAACCCATTTCCACCTTTTTTTCCCTTCTCTTCCTCTTACTTTTTTTTCACGTTTTTTTACGTTTTTCTCCTTTTCGCCTCTTTTCTGGGCGTATTATTCTTCTTTTTCTTCTTTTTTTTCGTCTAATGCATACCCCATCAGTGCAGCAATGCTTATTCAATACCGCCAGCAGATGGAGACACTGGGGGATAATTTTCTAAGGATTTATACTGATTTTTCCTGTCTGAATTTGTCGCACAGAAAGTTGCAGGCCAAATATGTGTGACATTTCTGCGACTTTAGCTTCTAGAGCATTTTTACAACATTATACATAGGTGCTGAATACATAAAAAGCGACTGTTCAGCGACAGACAAGTCGCATCGGCTGAAAGTAGGCCAGAATGTCAGTCCATGTTGGAGCAGGTTTAGATACAGTCTAAAGCATAGATCTCAAAGTCTGTGCACAGAATTTAGCAAGGGCCTCGCACCTTCTGATGCATCAGGTAGGTGCACAATAGCATAGCCTAACCCTCTGTACTTTGGTCTATATTGATGCGGGACATAGACAGCCAGCTGATGACCAATCCATTAGTGCAATGGATGGCTGGAAGCATTTGTCTTTGCCTTTGCAATACCACAGAAGCAATGCATGGTCAATGTACAGCAATGACACACCTGTGTGAACAGCCAGGAGACCCCCCCCCCCCCATGTTATGTTACATAGTTACATAGTTAGTACGGTCGAAAAAAGACATATGTCCATCAAGTTCAACCAGGGAATTAAGGGGTAGGGGTGTGGCGCGATATTGGGGAAGGGATGAGATTTTATATTTCTTCATAAGCATTAATCTTATTTTGTCAATTAGGAACATTCAGCACCCACCCGCTATCAAGGCAGCTGCCTATCATGTCATGCCCTACCTGCACAGGTGTGCTGGCTACTCAAATGATCCAATTAAGGAGGCCATTTAGTCAGCAGCAGCAGAAGTCCTGTGCCTGGACGCTCCAACAGCGGCCAGACACAAGCAGAAGCAGAAGCAGCAGCAGCACCACCTTTTGTTTTTTGGCTGCAGCAGCAGCAGCAGCAAGGCCCACAGGGCTGGCTAGCTGGCTAGCCAGCAAGCAGGTAGCAATGAAAGTAGGAATCTTTCTTTTTAACCCTGTAAGGGGGTGGTGCACTGTACCCGAAGATACTGCCATATCGGGTCAATGCATAGGGCGACGGAAGCAAGCTTCGAAATCGGCCCCCGTTCTCAAAAATCCATTTAATATATGGTCCCCAGATAGGGGACGTATCAGATATTAAACTGATAAGAACAGATAAAAGGTTTCAACAAAATTTTATTGAATAAATAAGAAACCATACAAAATTTAAAATGCAAAATAATAAAAGGTTCACAAAAGTTTTAAAATACAAATAATAAAACCAGTAATAAGAGGAGAAAAAATAAAAATGGCAGGATAAAACATTATACAAATGTCATAAAAACTGATTATACTGTTATTTCGTTCCATAGAGGCAGACACCACATGGATGCTGCCTCGCTGGCCCCCAACTGTTTCTTGTCTCTTAGGTAATAGATGTACATCTCACTCAGGGCCAGCTTTATACAGTTTTTAACATCAATAAAATCATGTTTAAAAAGTAAGATGTTCCTAACTTTCCAGATGGCATTTTTAAAACAATTAATAATCATCCAGCAGATCATCTGCTGTTTAAAATTGGGGCAGTTAAAAAGACCGTAAAAGACACATTCGTGATTAAAATGTTTTAGGCCGCAGGCCCACTTCAAAAGTGGGCCTACCTTCCTCCAAAGCTCCCGTGCAAAAGGGCAGTTCCAAAATATGTGCAGCACCGTTTCGTCCACTCCGCAGCCATCTCTCGGGCACTTGGCTCTCGCCACCAGTCCTCGCCTGTGCTGGAACTCACGAGTAGGGAGGCACTGGTGGACGATTGCCCAGGCAAGATCCCTGTGTACATTCGCCAGAAACTTCCCGTACACGTTCCGCCATACCTTTTTGGATCTTGCCTGTGTGAAATTGGACACTGCCAGGGTAACCTCACTCCGCCTGAGGACCTTTGATACCTTTCTCTGGTCCCCCAGTATGTCAGGCTCCAAATCTTGGAGACCTAGGAGCCTGACTGTCTTTTCCAACACCACATAATGTTTTGGGGGACACAGAAGCACCGGAGCGTTCAGAGGGATGCGCAACCATCTTTTAAAAACCATGCCCGCAGCGTACCTTAAAAAGCAGCTAAAAATGCCATCGGATTTAATAATTTTAAAACAGAAACAGAAATACTTTATGTAAAAGAAAGTAAAAAGGTTAGGAACATCTTTCCCGCCATTATCTTTACTTTTGTACATAAAATCACGCTTTAATTTCTCCATTTTTGAACCCCATAAAAAAGAAAAAACAATTCTAGTTACTTTTTTAATGTATAAAATAGATGGAGGAAATACCATGGCAATGTATAGCATAATAGGGAGTAAAACCATCTTTATTATTAAAATCTTCCCCTCCATGGTAAGGTTTCTAAGATTCCACATTAAAATCTTCTTCTCCATCTTAGCTATAGCTGAATCCCAGTTAGGGCTCCCATCATTGACCTGGTTAAAAACAATACCTAAAACTTTAATTTGATCCTGTTGCATTGTGACTCCTGGGGTGATGGATGAATCCCAGGAGCCAATATAAAAACAGTCACATTTATCTGTGTTTAGCTTAAAACCAGAGACCTCGCAGAAATAGCTGGTGTTCCTCAATGCCCCCCTCATGGATGGAGAGTCCGGGCACAGTATGGTGACATCATCCATGTACCCCAACACCTTTAGATGGGTCCCTCCTCCACCAGGTATCGGTACGCCTCTTACTACCCGGTCTTTTCTGAGGAGGGCCATCAGTGGTTCGATTGCGCAAATAAAAAGGAGTGGGGACAGGGGGCAGCCCTGTTTGACACCTGATAAAAGAGGAACACCGCTGGTTAAAAAGCCATTAACAGAGACTTGACTAAAACAGGATCGGTATAAAAGCATGATTCGGCTTAAAATCGTTTCAGGCACTGCCATCTTTTTAAGAACTAAAAACAGGTATTCATGGGAGACCCTATCAAAGGCTTTTTCAAAGTCTAAGGATAAAATTGCTACAGTTTGATTTCTATCCTTAAAATACCATAAAACATCTCTTAAAATATTTAGGGATTCAGCTATAGACCTTCCAGGTACCCCACAAACCTGATTTGGGTGAATTAATTTATGAATAAAAGGTTTAAAACGGACAGCTAATAACTTGGCTAAAACTTTATAATCGACATTTAAAAGTGTGATGGGGCGCCAATTTTTTAGCATATCCTTTTCACCCTTTTTAAAAAGTAATGATACAATCCCCCTCCTCCAGGAAGGGGGAAGTTCATTAACAATAAAAGTTTCTTTATACAATAAAACCATATCATCCTTTAAAATATCCCAAAAAGCTAAATAAAATTCGATGGGTAAACCATCTTCCCCAGGGGCCTTCCCACTAGAAAAACTTTTAAAAACAAATAAAAGTTCATCTAAGTTAAGATCACGGGATAAAACATCCTGGTCTAAAACATCTAGCTTAAAATCAAGGGAATTAAGAACATGTTCTAAAAAGGATGGATTAAGATCTTTCTTATTAAAAAGAAGCTGGTAGAAGTTAAAAACTGCATCTAACATGCCTTTTGGAGTGGATTCACCCTCAAGGTTTTGGATGATATCCCTCCTATTCATCACTTTTTTAAAAAAGAAACGGGAACATTTCTCGCCCTCCTCCAGGTGCTGCACATGTGAGTTAAAAATGATTTGTTTCCCTTTCTTTTCTATGGCATGTTTTATTTCAGTTTTAAGGTTTAAAATATCATTTTCTACATCCATACCAGCTTCTTTCAATTTAAAAAGTACATTTAAACGCATGTTAAGAACATAAAACCACTGTTTTTCCATTTTTGCCTTCTTCTTACCTGCTTTGATAAAAAAAAATCTGATTTTAGATTTGGTGCCCTCCCACCAGTGCAGCATAGGCTCGTGGGGTTTTCTTTGTGATTGCCAGCATTGGTAGGTCCGCACAAACTCCTCTTTTATCTCAGGGTCCTCTAGGAGTGTGGTGTTTAATCTCCAGAGGCCCCTTTTTGCTTTTTGCTCCCCCTCTAGCTCCAGGCCCACCAAGAGGAGCTTATGATCAGAGAAGATATTCTGCTCGAGCGTGCATTTCAGGGGTTTAAAAGCTCTAGAGGAAAAAATAAAATCGATTCTGGAGCTCACTCTTCCATTGGACCATGTGGCGCCTGGGTCCTCCGGCAAGAGATCCTTCCAGCAATCTTTCAAATTAAAATCATCAATAAAATTTTTAAGCAGGTAAGAAGTGCGGTCTTTACGATTAATATCCCCACCCTGCCGGTGTTCCCCATCACGTATGCAGTTAAAATCACCTCCCACCAGCAGGGGGGAAGACCCAACACAAAACAGTGGTAAAATTTCAAATAGTTCTGCCCGCTCCTGTTTATCAGGAGGGGCATACACATTTAAAACACGAATTAAAAGTCCATTAAAATATAGATGAATTAAAAGAGCTCTGCCAGGCACAATCTCAGTTACTGTATGAATAGAAAAGGACTGGCCTCGGCAGAGCAGCCCAACACCCACAGAACGACAGTCATTTGCACCGGACCATATGGATGGGCCCAGCTTCCAGTCTTCTTTTAAGTCTTTATAGTCCATTTTACTAGGGATTCCACATTCTTGTAGCAGGCAAAGGTCAAAGTCACATGTCTCTAGATAAGAAAATAAAGCAGCCCTGCGATCAGGGCTCTTTAAGGACCTCACATTGAGTGAGGCAATTTTTACAGGGATAGGCATAGTTTATGGAGAGTCCGTGCTTGGAGAATCAAAGTCAATAATAAGCTGCGTACCGTCATCCCCCGCCTGCGGGGTCATCAGCTCCTTGATGTTCTGAGGGTCGGAGCTTGAGATCGATGATGCCCCGACCCTGAGCTCGCTCTCGTCCGAACTACGGCACGCCGCTTTCCTTTGAATGTCTTCCTCTTCTTCTTCTCTTTGTCTTTTAAATGTCACACTGCTGTCCATATCCTCTGTGTTGCTCTCACTCGATGTAATCTCTGGCCCCCGGCTGATGGATCTGCGTCTTCTTTCATCATTTGACGACTGGAACTGCTGCACAGGGGCCTGTGAGGCCTCTTTTCCGGAACCTTTGCCGCTACCTTGGGAAGTTTTCATCGCTTGTTCCCCAGCAAGCGTTGCTGAGGACTGTTGCTCCAACTTCCCCATCGATCGACGATGGCCAGTTTTACCCACCGGGTCCACTGCTGGCGGGGCAGCAAACCCTGGTTTGGCGCCACTTGTCTTCTTGGCCCTGTCCTGTATAGGCGGAGTAACAGGACCGGGCTCAGACCTGGCCACCTGGCTCCCCTTCCGGCGGGCTTTCACCGGGGCCTCTTCGTCCGGAGCAGGGCGACCCTGGGCCAAGCCAGTACCTGGCTTATGCTGCAATTTTGGGTCCACTTTTGCCCCCACCGAGGCCCGTCGGCTGCCACCCGCCACAGGTGAGCCCCCTTCAGAAGTTTCGGCGGGCTCTTGAGCCAGGTAGGAAGTCGATCGACGTCTTTCAATTTCCCGGGCAGTAAACTCGATCACCCGCCCGGGCTTCGTGGAATCCCCATGGCCTCCCCCTAGCACTACCACCGGTGGGCCCCCCGATGGAGCACCAGAGGTCTTGGGCCTGGACCCATCAGTACCTGCCATCTGGGGTTTGGGCATCTTAAAAAAGGACGTCTTTTGTCCTGTCCCCTCTTTGGGTGGGCCCAGCCTTGACCCACCCATCGTAGTTTTTGCTTTATGGGGACAGGAATTAAAATCGTGATTTTCCTCTCCGCAGAGGTTGCACCTTATCGTATGGCTACATCTTGAGGCTATGTGACCTTCTTGGCCACACCTATTGCAGCGAATCACACGCTCCGCGCCGCAGGTCTCCTGGGTGTGGCCAAACCTCAAGCAATTTCGGCAATACATAGGCATTTGAGGATAGAACAGGAAGCCCCGAACTCTCCCGATGGCAAAATTTGGGGGCGGATGGCAAAGACCCCCAATACCACCGGGATCCTTACGGAGCTTGACCCAGAACTTCCTCTTGCCGTTCCAGAACCGCACGGAGTTCAAGATTTTGTTTGCGAATCGCACCTCTTCGCAGTATCGCCGAAGAAAAGTGGCTATATCCTCCGTGGTCACATGAGGGCTGTGCATAGCCACCACCAACGGTATATGTTCCTCACCATAGAGGAACTGGAACGAAAGACCGTCGAGTCGATCGTCCCTCTGGTCCGCACCAGACAAGGTTGCATAGATGTTATCGCAACACGCCGTGGCCGTGAAGGTGACGGTATACAGGCCACGGCTTTCCTGGTCATTTAGACACAGGATGTCCTCCCTATTGAGGCGGAAGTAGTCAAGAAGAATCACCTCCGCAATGAAGCGGAGGTTCTTCAACTGACGATGGCTCTCCGACACCTCTATGCGGATGGTATTTCGCATCGACATTTCCCCAGAGGGGAAAGCCCAGGAGAACGGCATCTTCCACACCCAGGGACTAAGCCCCTTCCCCAATAGCAGCAGGGGCTCGGAATCCCGCTATAAAAGCGGAACCCTTACCCAAGGCAGAGGTCGGGGGTACCCTAGGTGCTTCCGAAGCTACAGGTAACGCTCAACGTACCGAAAATGCCTTCTGAGACACAAGGTCCCAGAGACAGGGGGATCGCAACCCGTTGTCCGTGGACTAAGCCCGCTCCCCAATAGCAGCAAGGGGGTGAAGTCCCTCCGTAAGGAGAGACAATCCCCCAAGGCCGAGAAGCGGGGTACCACAGACACCTTCCGACCAGACCAAATGCAGATACTACACTTGATCTTAGCCAAAAGGCCGAGAAGCGATAACCGTGAAAGGGGCGGGCCCAACAAGGTCCCCTTCATGGGCACTATCACTGCTTGCTGTCAGGGAGGCTGCCAGACAATTTTCCATGCACACTCTGGGCTGGGGGGCAGTCAACCACCAGTACACACAGCAGAACCTAAACCCATACCATTATTGCTAAGCAGCAAGACAGGGGCCCATTGCACTCCCACGGGGCCTTTTTAAATGCAATCCATAACCCGGATTTGCCAGGAACCCTTCTTACTCCTCCTACTTGCATGTGACACTGGGCTTAGGATCTGCATAGGAAACACACACACAAGCACACACCTACCTTTGTTGCCTGCAGATGCCTCCTTGGCTGTCCCCAAACGGTATCAAACCAACACCCACGGGAAGCTGTAAGCATAGAGGACATGCCTGCACCCCATTGGACTTACCTGTGTGGGTTAAACCCGGGTTATTTGACAACCTATGGCGGTGATGGTTCTGCTCAGGCAGAGCAGTGCTGATGCTCCTCATAAAGCTGTCGCTGCTGTGAAGGTTCTAGGTGACATCACAAATCCCTATGGTTACATACACAACAAAGCTGGGTTGTTGTTGTTTACACTCTGCAAGGCCTGTGGAAGTGAGTGACATCATAGCACTGTAGTTCTGAGGGTTCTAGATGGATGCAACAATCTCCTGTTGCTTCTATGAAGGCCATAATAGACGACATCACCAAACAGCTCCATAGTCACATACACAGCAAAGGAGAGATGTTGTTTACACCTAGTGATGTCAGTGGTATTGAGTGACATCACAGCACAGTGCTAAGGCTCCTGGGCCTGGACACAGCAGCGGCTGCAATATCTCAACGGAGAATACGTTTATATATATGTGTGTGTGTGCGCGTATATATATATATATATATATATATATATATATATATTTCTCCGCCGAAATCACTTTTAAACCCATTTCCACCTTTTTTTCCCTTCTCTTCCTCTTACTTTTTTTTCACGTTTTTTTACGTTTTTCTCCTTTTCGCCTCTTTTCTGGGCGTATTATTCTTCTTTTTCTTCTTTTTTTTCGTCTAATGCATACCCCATCAGTGCAGCAATGCTTATTCAATACCGCCAGCAGATGGAGACACTGGGGGATAATTTTCTAAGGATTTATACTGATTTTTCCTGTCTGAATTTGTCGCACAGAAAGTTGCAGGCCAAATATGTGTGACATTTCTGCGACTTTAGCTTCTAGAGCATTTTTACAACATTATACATAGGTGCTGAATACATAAAAAGCGACTGTTCAGCGACAGACAAGTCGCATGGGCTGAAAGTAGGCCAGAATGTCAGTCCATGTTGGAGCAGGTTTAGATACAGTCTAAAGCATAGATCTCAAAGTCTGTGCACAGAATTTAGCAAGGGCCTCGCACCTTCTGATGCATCAGGTAGGTGCACAATAGCATAGCCTAACCCTCTGTACTTTGGTCTATATTGATGCGGGACATAGACAGCCAGCTGATGACCAATCCATTAGTGCAATGGATGGCTGGAAGCATTTGTCTTTGCCTTTGCAATACCACAGAAGCAATGCATGGTCAATGTACAGCAATGACACACCTGTGTGAACAGCCAGGAGACCCCCCCCCCCCCATGTTATGTTACATAGTTACATAGTTAGTACGGTCGAAAAAAGACATATGTCCATCAAGTTCAACCAGGGAATTAAGGGGTAGGGGTGTGGCGCGATATTGGGGAAGGGATGAGATTTTATATTTCTTCATAAGCATTCATCTTATTTTGTCAATTAGGAACATTCAGCACCCACCCGCTATCAAGGCAGCTGCCTATCATGTCATGCCCTACCTGCACAGGTGTGCTGGCTACTCAAATGATCCAATTAAGGAGGCCATTTAGTCAGCAGCAGCAGAAGTCCTGTGCCTGGACGCTCCAACAGCGGCCAGACACAAGCAGAAGCAGAAGCAGCAGCAGCACCACCTTTTGTTTTTTGGCTGCAGCAGCAGCAGCAGCAAGGCCCACAGGGCTGGCTAGCTGGCTAGCCAGCAAGCAGGTAGCAATGAAAGTAGGAATCTTTCTTTTTAACCCTGTAAGGGGGTGGTGCACTGTACCCGAAGATACTGCCATATCGGGTCAATGCATAGGGCGACGGAAGCAAGCTTCGAAATCGGCCCCCGTTCTCAAAAATCCATTTAATATATGGTCCCCAGATAGGGGACGTATCAGATATTAAACTGATAAGAACAGATACTACACTTGATCTTAGCCAAAAGGCCGAGAAGCGATAACCGTGAAAGGGGCGGGCCCAACAAGGTCCCCTTCATGGGCACTATCACTGCTTGCTGTCAGGGAGGCTGCCAGACAATTTTCCATGCACACTCTGGGCTGGGGGGCAGTCAACCACCAGTACACACAGCAGAACCTAAACCCATACCATTATTGCTAAGCAGCAAGACAGGGGCCCATTGCACTCCCACGGGGCCTTTTTAAATGCAATCCATAACCCGGATTTGCCAGGAACCCTTCTTACTCCTCCTACTTGCATGTGACACTGGGCTTAGGATCTGCATAGGAAACACACACACAAGCACACACCTACCTTTGTTGCCTGCAGATGCCTCCTTGGCTGTCCCCAAACGGTATCAAACCAACACCCACGGGAAGCTGTAAGCATAGAGGACATGCCTGCACCCCATTGGACTTACCTGTGTGGGTTAAACCCGGGTTATTTGACAACCTATGGCGGTGATGGTTCTGCTCAGGCAGAGCAGTGCTGATGCTCCTCATAAAGCTGTCGCTGCTGTGAAGGTTCTAGGTGACATCACAAATCCCTATGGTTACATACACAACAAAGCTGGGTTGTTGTTGTTTACACTCTGCAAGGCCTGTGGAAGTGAGTGACATCATAGCACTGTAGTTCTGAGGGTTCTAGATGGATGCAACAATCTCCTGTTGCTTCTATGAAGGCCATAATAGACGACATCACCAAACAGCTCCATAGTCACATACACAGCAAAGGAGAGATGTTGTTTACACCTAGTGATGTCAGTGGTATTGAGTGACATCACAGCACAGTGCTAAGGCTCCTGGGCCTGGACACAGCAGCGGCTGCAATATCTCAACGGAGAATACGTTTATATATATGTGTGTGTGTGCGCGTATATATATATATATATATATATATATATATATATATATATATATTTCTCCGCCGAAATCACTTTTAAACCCATTTCCACCTTTTTTTCCCTTCTCTTCCTCTTACTTTTTTTTCACGTTTTTTTACGTTTTTCTCCTTTTCGCCTCTTTTCTGGGCGTATTATTCTTCTTTTTCTTCTTTTTTTTTCGTCTAATGCATACCCCATCAGTGCAGCAATGCTTATTCAATACCGCCAGCAGATGGAGACACTGGGGGATAATTTTCTAAGGATTTATACTGATTTTTCCTGTCCGAATTTGTCGCACAGAAAGTTGCAGGCCAAATATGTGTGACATTTCTGCGACTTTAGCTTCTAGAGCATTTTTACAACATTATACATAGGTGCTGAATACATAAAAAGCGACTGTTCAGCGACAGACAAGTCGCATCGGCTGAAAGTAGGCCAGAATGTCAGTCCATGTTGGAGCAGGTTTAGATACAGTCTAAAGCATAGATCTCAAAGTCTGTGCACAGAATTTAGCAAGGGCCTCGCACCTTCTGATGCATCAGGTAGGTGCACAATAGCATAGCCTAACCCTCTGTACTTTGGTCTATATTGATGCGGGACATAGACAGCCAGCTGATGACCAATCCATTAGTGCAATGGATGGCTGGAAGCATTTGTCTTTGCCTTTGCAATACCACAGAAGCAATGCATGGTCAATGTACAGCAATGACACACCTGTGTGAACAGCCAGGAGACCCCCCCCCCCCATGTTATGTTACATAGTTACATAGTTAGTACGGTCGAAAAAAGACATATGTCCATCAAGTTCAACCAGGGAATTAAGGGGTAGGGGTGTGGCGCGATATTGGGGAAGGGATGAGATTTTATATTTCTTCATAAGCATTAATTTTATTTTGTCAATTAGGAACATTCAGCACCCACCCGCTATCAAGGCAGCTGCCTATCATGTCATGCCCTACCTGCACAGGTGTGCTGGCTACTCAAATGATCCAATTAAGGAGGCCATTTAGTCAGCAGCAGCAGAAGTCCTGTGCCTGGACGCTCCAACAGCGGCCAGACACAAGCAGAAGCAGAAGCAGAAGCAGCAGCAGCACCACCTTTTGTTTTTTGGCTGCAGCAGCAGCAGCAGCAGCAAGGCCCACAGGGCTGGCTAGCTGGCTAGCCAGCAAGCAGGTAGCAATGAAAGTAGGAATCTTTCTTTTTAACCCTGTAAGGGGGTGGTGCACTGTACCCGAAGATACTGCCATATCGGGTCAATGCATAGGGCGACGGAAGCAAGCTTCGAAATCGGCCCCCGTTCTCAAAAATCCATTTAATATATGGTCCCCAGATAGGGGACGTATCAGATATTAAACTGATAAGAACAGATACTACACTTGATCTTAGCCAAAAGGCCGAGAAGCGATAACCGTGAAAGGGGCGGGCCCAACAAGGTCCCCTTCATGGGCACTATCACTGCTTGCTGTCAGGGAGGCTGCCAGACAATTTTCCATGCACACTCTGGGCTGGGGGGCAGTCAACCACCAGTACACACAGCAGAACCTAAACCCATACCATTATTGCTAAGCAGCAAGACAGGGGCCCATTGCACTCCCACGGGGCCTTTTTAAATGCAATCCATAACCCGGATTTGCCAGGAACCCTTCTTACTCCTCCTACTTGCATGTGACACTGGGCTTAGGATCTGCATAGGAAACACACACACAAGCACACACCTACCTTTGTTGCCTGCAGATGCCTCCTTGGCTGTCCCCAAACGGTATCAAACCAACACCCACGGGAAGCTGTAAGCATAGAGGACATGCCTGCACCCCATTGGACTTACCTGTGTGGGTTAAACCCGGGTTATTTGACAACCTATGGCGGTGATGGTTCTGCTCAGGCAGAGCAGTGCTGATGCTCCTCATAAAGCTGTCGCTGCTGTGAAGGTTCTAGGTGACATCACAAATCCCTATGGTTACATACACAACAAAGCTGGGTTGTTGTTGTTTACACTCTGCAAGGCCTGTGGAAGTGAGTGACATCATAGCACTGTAGTTCTGAGGGTTCTAGATGGATGCAACAATCTCCTGTTGCTTCTATGAAGGCCATAATAGACGACATCACCAAACAGCTCCATAGTCACATACACAGCAAAGGAGAGATGTTGTTTACACCTAGTGATGTCAGTGGTATTGAGTGACATCACAGCACAGTGCTAAGGCTCCTGGGCCTGGACACAGCAGCGGCTGCAATATCTCAACGGAGAATACGTTTATATATATGTGTGTGTGTGCGCGTATATATATATATATATATATATATATATATATATTTCTCCGCCGAAATCACTTTTAAACCCATTTCCACCTTTTTTTCCCATTCTCTTCCTCTTACTTTTTTTTCACGTTTTTTTACGTTTTTCTCCTTTTCGCCTCTTTTCTGGGCGTATTATTCTTCTTTTTCTTCTTTTTTTTCGTCTAATGCATACCCCATCAGTGCAGCAATGCTTATTCAATACCGCCAGCAGATGGAGACACTGGGGGATAATTTTCTAAGGATTTATACTGATTTTTCCTGTCTGAATTTGTCGCACAGAAAGTTGCAGGCCAAATATGTGTGACATTTCTGCGACTTTAGCTTCTAGAGCATTTTTACAACATTATACATAGGTGCTGAATACATAAAAAGCGACTGTTCAGCGACAGACAAGTCGCATCGGCTGAAAGTAGGCCAGAATGTCAGTCCATGTTGGAGCAGGTTTAGATACAGTCTAAAGCATAGATCTCAAAGTCTGTGCACAGAATTTAGCAAGGGCCTCGCACCTTCTGATGCATCAGGTAGGTGCACAATAGCATAGCCTAACCCTCTGTACTTTGGTCTATATTGATGCGGGACATAGACAGCCAGCTGATGACCAATCCATTAGTGCAATGGATGGCTGGAAGCATTTGTCTTTGCCTTTGCAATACCACAGAAGCAATGCATGGTCAATGTACAGCAATGACACACCTGTGTGAACAGCCAGGAGACCCCCCCCCCCCCCATGTTATGTTACATATTTACATAGTTAGTACGGTCGAAAAAAGACATATGTCCATCAAGTTCAACCAGGGAATTAAGGGGTAGGGGTGTGGCGCGATATTGGGGAAGGGATGAGATTTTATATTTCTTCATAAGCATTAATCTTATTTTGTCAATTAGGAACATTCAGCACCCACCCGCTATCAAGGCAGCTGCCTATCATGTCATGCCCTACCTGCACAGGTGTGCTGGCTACTCAAATGATCCAATTAAGGAGGCCATTTAGTCAGCAGCAGCAGAAGTCCTGTGCCTGGACGCTCCAACAGCGGCCAGACACAAGCAGAAGCAGAAGCAGCAGCAGCACCACCTTTTGTTTTTTGGCTGCAGCAGCAGCAGCAGCAAGGCCCACAGGGCTGGCTAGCTGGCTAGCCAGCAAGCAGGTAGCAATGAAAGTAGGAATCTTTCTTTTTAACCCTGTAAGGGGGTGGTGCACTGTACCCGAAGATACTGCCATATCGGGTCAATGCATAGGGCGACGGAAGCAAGCTTCGAAATCGGCCCCCGTTCTCAAAAATCCATTTAATATATGGTCCCCAGATAGGGGACGTATCAGATATTAAACTGATAAGAACAGATACTACACTTGATCTTAGCCAAAAGGCCGAGAAGCGATAACCGTGAAAGGGGCGGGCCCAACAAGGTCCCCTTCATGGGCACTATCACTGCTTGCTGTCAGGGAGGCTGCCAGACAATTTTCCATGCACACTCTGGGCTGGGGGGCAGTCAACCACCAGTACACACAGCAGAACCTAAACCCATACCATTATTGCTAAGCAGCAAGACAGGGGCCCATTGCACTCCCACGGGGCCTTTTTAAATGCAATCCATAACCCGGATTTGCCAGGAACCCTTCTTACTCCTCCTACTTGCATGTGACACTGGGCTTAGGATCTGCATAGGAAACACACACACAAGCACACACCTACCTTTGTTGCCTGCAGATGCCTCCTTGGCTGTCCCCAAACGGTATCAAACCAACACCCACGGGAAGCTGTAAGCATAGAGGACATGCCTGCACCCCATTGGACTTACCTGTGTGGGTTAAACCCGGGTTATTTGACAACCTATGGCGGTGATGGTTCTGCTCAGGCAGAGCAGTGCTGATGCTCCTCATAAAGCTGTCGCTGCTGTGAAGGTTCTAGGTGACATCACAAATCCCTATGGTTACATACACAACAAAGCTGGGTTGTTGTTGTTTACACTCTGCAAGGCCTGTGGAAGTGAGTGACATCATAGCACTGTAGTTCTGAGGGTTCTAGATGGATGCAACAATCTCCTGTTGCTTCTATGAAGGCCATAATAGACGACATCACCAAACAGCTCCATAGTCACATACACAGCAAAGGAGAGATGTTGTTTACACCTAGTGATGTCAGTGGTATTGAGTGACATCACAGCACAGTGCTAAGGCTCCTGGGCCTGGACACAGCAGCGGCTGCAATATCTCAACGGAGAATACGTTTATATATATGTGTGTGTGTGCGCGTATATATATATATATATATATATATATATATATATATATATATATATATATATATTTCTCCGCCGAAATCACTTTTAAACCCATTTCCACCTTTTTTTCCCTTCTCTTCCTCTTACTTTTTTTTCACGTTTTTTTACGTTTTTCTCCTTTTCGCCTCTTTTCTGGGCGTATTATTCTTCTTTTTCTTCTTTTTTTTCGTCTAATGCATACCCCATCAGTGCAGCAATGCTTATTCAATACCGCCAGCAGATGGAGACACTGGGGGATAATTTTCTAAGGATTTATACTGATTTTTCCTGTCTGAATTTGTCGCACAGAAAGTTGCAGGCCAA
Organism: Hyla sarda; assembly: GCF_029499605.1. Classification (NCBI taxonomy): domain Eukaryota; kingdom Metazoa; phylum Chordata; class Amphibia; order Anura; family Hylidae; genus Hyla; species Hyla sarda. The sequence goes on from NW_026610613.1 coordinate 45,387, forward strand.
ATATGTGTGACATTTCTGCGACTTTAGCTTCTAGAGCATTTTTACAACATTATACATAGGTGCTGAATACATAAAAAGCGACTGTTCAGCGACAGACAAGTCGCATCGGCTGAAAGTAGGCCAGAATGTCAGTCCATGTTGGAGCAGGTTTAGATACAGTCTAAAGCATAGATCTCAAAGTCTGTGCACAGAATTTAGCAAGGGCCTCGCACCTTCTGATGCATCAGGTAGGTGCACAATAGCATAGCCTAACCCTCTGTACTTTGGTCTATATTGATGCGGGACATAGACAGCCAGCTGATGACCAATCCATTAGTGCAATGGATGGCTGGAAGCATTTGTCTTTGCCTTTGCAATACCACAGAAGCAATGCATGGTCAATGTACAGCAATGACACACCTGTGTGAACAGCCAGGAGACCCCCCCCCCCATGTTATGTTACATAGTTACATAGTTAGTACGGTCGAAAAAAGACATATGTCCATCAAGTTCAACCAGGGAATTAAGGGGTAGGGGTGTGGCGCGATATTGGGGAAGGGATGAGATTTTATATTTCTTCATAAGCATTAATCTTATTTTGTCAATTAGGAACATTCAGCACCCACCCGCTATCAAGGCAGCTGCCTATCATGTCATGCCCTACCTGCACAGGTGTGCTGGCTACTCAAATGATCCAATTAAGGAGGCCATTTAGTCAGCAGCAGCAGAAGTCCTGTGCCTGGACGCTCCAACAGCGGCCAGACACAAGCAGAAGCAGAAGCAGCAGCAGCACCACCTTTTGTTTTTTGGCTGCAGCAGCAGCAGCAGCAAGGCCCACAGGGCTGGCTAGCTGGCTAGCCAGCAAGCAGGTAGCAATGAAAGTAGGAATCTTTCTTTTTAACCCTGTAAGGGGGTGGTGCACTGTACCCGAAGATACTGCCATATCGGGTCAATGCATAGGGCGACGGAAGCAAGCTTCGAAATCGGCCCCCGTTCTCAAAAATCCATTTAATATATGGTCCCCAGATAGGGGACGTATCAGATATTAAACTGATAAGAACAGATACTACACTTGATCTTAGCCAAAAGGCCGAGAAGCGATAACCGTGAAAGGGGCGGGCCCAACAAGGTCCCCTTCATGGGCACTATCACTGCTTGCTGTCAGGGAGGCTGCCAGACAATTTTCCATGCACACTCTGGGCTGGGGGGCAGTCAACCACCAGTACACACAGCAGAACCTAAACCCATACCATTATTGCTAAGCAGCAAGACAGGGGCCCATTGCACTCCCACGGGGCCTTTTTAAATGCAATCCATAACCCGGATTTGCCAGGAACCCTTCTTACTCCTCCTACTTGCATGTGACACTGGGCTTAGGATCTGCATAGGAAACACACACACAAGCACACACCTACCTTTGTTGCCTGCAGATGCCTCCTTGGCTGTCCCCAAACGGTATCAAACCAACACCCACGGGAAGCTGTAAGCATAGAGGACATGCCTGCACCCCATTGGACTTACCTGTGTGGGTTAAACCCGGGTTATTTGACAACCTATGGCGGTGATGGTTCTGCTCAGGCAGAGCAGTGCTGATGCTCCTCATAAAGCTGTCGCTGCTGTGAAGGTTCTAGGTGACATCACAAATCCCTATGGTTACATACACAACAAAGCTGGGTTGTTGTTGTTTACACTCTGCAAGGCCTGTGGAAGTGAGTGACATCATAGCACTGTAGTTCTGAGGGTTCTAGATGGATGCAACAATCTCCTGTTGCTTCTATGAAGGCCATAATAGACGACATCACCAAACAGCTCCATAGTCACATACACAGCAAAGGAGAGATGTTGTTTACACCTAGTGATGTCAGTGGTATTGAGTGACATCACAGCACAGTGCTAAGGCTCCTGGGCCTGGACACAGCAGCGGCTGCAATATCTCAACGGAGAATACGTTTATATATATGTGTGTGTGTGCGCGTATATATATATATATATATATATATATATATATATATATATATATTTCTCCGCCGAAATCACTTTTAAACCCATTTCCACCTTTTTTTCCCTTCTCTTCCTCTTACTTTTTTTTCACGTTTTTTTACGTTTTTCTCCTTTTCGCCTCTTTTCTGGGCGTATTATTCTTCTTTTTCTTCTTTTTTTTCGTCTAATGCATACCCCATCAGTGCAGCAATGCTTATTCAATACCGCCAGCAGATGGAGACACTGGGGGATAATTTTCTAAGGATTTATACTGATTTTTCCTGTCTGAATTTGTCGCACAGAAAGTTGCAGGCCAAATATGTGTGACATTTCTGCGACTTTAGCTTCTAGAGCATTTTTACAACATTATACATAGGTGCTGAATACATAAAAAGCGACTGTTCAGCGACAGACAAGTCGCATCGGCTGAAAGTAGGCCAGAATGTCAGTCCATGTTGGAGCAGGTTTAGATACAGTCTAAAGCATAGATCTCAAAGTCTGTGCACAGAATTTAGCAAGGGCCTCGCACCTTCTGATGCATCAGGTAGGTGCACAATAGCATAGCCTAACCCTCTGTACTTTGGTCTATATTGATGCGGGACATAGACAGTCAGCTGATGACCAATCCATTAGTGCAATGGATGGCTGGAAGCATTTGTCTTTGCCTTTGCAATACCACAGAAGCAATGCATGGTCAATGTACAGCAATGACACACCTGTGTGAACAGCCAGGAGACCCCCCCCCCCATGTTATGTTACATAGTTACATAGTTAGTACGGTCGAAAAAAGACATATGTCCATCAAGTTCAACCAGGGAATTAAGGGGTAGGGGTGTGGCGCGATATTGGGGAAGGGATGAGATTTTATATTTCTTCATAAGCATTAATCTTATTTTGTCAATTAGGAACATTCAGCACCCACCCGCTATCAAGGCAGCTGCCTATCATGTCATGCCCTACCTGCACAGGTGTGCTGGCTACTCAAATGATCCAATTAAGGAGGCCATTTAGTCAGCAGCAGCAGAAGTCCTGTGCCTGGACGCTCCAACAGCGGCCAGACACAAGCAGAAGCAGAAGCAGCAGCAGCACCACCTTTTGTTTTTTGGCTGCAGCAGCAGCAGCAGCAGAGGCCCACAGGGCTGGCTAGCTGGCTAGCCAGCAAGCAGGTAGCAATGAAAGTAGGAATCTTTCTTTTTAACCCTGTAAGGGGGTGGTGCACTGTACCCGAAGATACTGCCATATCGGGTCAATGCATAGGGCGACGGAAGCAAGCTTCGAAATCGGCCCCCGTTCTCAAAAATCCATTTAATATATGGTCCCCAGATAGGGGACGTATCAGATATTAAACTGATAAGAACAGATACTACACTTGATCTTAGCCAAAAGGCCGAGAAGCGATAACCGTGAAAGGGGCGGGCCCAACAAGGTCCCCTTCATGGGCACTATCACTGCTTGCTGTCAGGGAGGCTGCCAGACAATTTTCCATGCACACTCTGGGCTGGGGGGCAGTCAACCACCAGTACACACAGCAGAACCTAAACCCATACCATTATTGCTAAGCAGCAAGACAGGGGCCCATTGCACTCCCACGGGGCCTTTTTAAATGCAATCCATAACCCGGATTTGCCAGGAACCCTTCTTACTCCTCCTACTTGCATGTGACACTGGGCTTAGGATCTGCATAGGAAACACACACACAAGCACACACCTACCTTTGTTGCCTGCAGATGCCTCCTTGGCTGTCCCCAAACGGTATCAAACCAACACCCACGGGAAGCTGTAAGCATAGAGGACATGCCTGCACCCCATTGGACTTACCTGTGTGGGTTAAACCCGGGTTATTTGACAACCTATGGCGGTGATGGTTCTGCTCAGGCAGAGCAGTGCTGATGCTCCTCATAAAGCTGTCGCTGCTGTGAAGGTTCTAGGTGACATCACAAATCCCTATGGTTACATACACAACAAAGCTGGGTTGTTGTTGTTTACACTCTGCAAGGCCTGTGGAAGTGAGTGACATCATAGCACTGTAGTTCTGAGGGTTCTAGATGGATGCAACAATCTCCTGTTGCTTCTATGAAGGCCATAATAGACGACATCACCAAACAGCTCCATAGTCACATACACAGCAAAGGAGAGATGTTGTTTACACCTAGTGATGTCAGTGGTATTGAGTGACATCACAGCACAGTGCTAAGGCTCCTGGGCCTGGACACAGCAGCGGCTGCAATATCTCAACGGAGAATACGTTTATATATATGTGTGTGTGTGCGCGTATATATATATATATATATATATATATATATATATATATCTCCGCCGAAATCACTTTTAAACCCATTTCCACCTTTTTTTCCCTTCTCTTCCTCTTACTTTTTTTTCACGTTTTTTTACGTTTTTCTCCTTTTCGCCTCTTTTCTGGGCGTATTATTCTTCTTTTTCTTCTTTTTTTTCGTCTAATGCATACCCCATCAGTGCAGCAATGCTTATTCAATACCGCCAGCAGATGGAGACACTGGGGGATAATTTTCTAAGGATTTATACTGATTTTTCCTGTCTGAATTTGTCGCACAGAAAGTTGCAGGCCAAATATGTGTGACATTTCTGCGACTTTAGCTTCTAGAGCATTTTTACAACATTATACATAGGTGCTGAATACATAAAAAGCGACTGTTCAGCGACAGACAAGTCGCATCGGCTGAAAGTAGGCCAGAATGTCAGTCCATGTTGGAGCAGGTTTAGATACAGTCTAAAGCATAGATCTCAAAGTCTGTGCACAGAATTTAGCAAGGGCCTCGCACCTTCTGATGCATCAGGTAGGTGCACAATAGCATAGCCTAACCCTCTGTACTTTGGTCTATATTGATGCGGGACATAGACAGCCAGCTGATGACCAATCCATTAGTGCAATGGATGGCTGGAAGCATTTGTCTTTGCCTTTGCAATACCACAGAAGCAATGCATGGTCAATGTACAGCAATGACACACCTGTGTGAACAGCCAGGAGACCCCCCCCCCCCATGTTATGTTACATAGTTACATAGTTAGTACGGTCGAAAAAAGACATATGTCCATCAAGTTCAACCAGGGAATTAAGGGGTAGGGGTGTGGCGCGATATTGGGGAAGGGGGATGAGATTTTATATTTCTTCATAAGCATTAATCTTATTTTGTCAATTAGGAACATTCAGCACCCACCCGCTATCAAGGCAGCTGCCTATCATGTCATGCCCTACCTGCACAGGTGTGCTGGCTACTCAAATGATCCAATTAAGGAGGCCATTTAGTCAGCAGCAGCAGAAGTCCTGTGCCTGGACGCTCCAACAGCGGCCAGACACAAGCAGAAGCAGAAGCAGCAGCAGCACCACCTTTTGTTTTTTGGCTGCAGCAGCAGCAGCAGCAAGGCCCACAGGGCTGGCTAGCTGGCTAGCCAGCAAGCAGGTAGCAATGAAAGTAGGAATCTTTCTTTTTAACCCTGTAAGGGGGTGGTGCACTGTACCCGAAGATACTGCCATATCGGGTCAATGCATAGGGCGACGGAAGCAAGCTTCGAAATCGGCCCCCGTTCTCAAAAATCCATTTAATATATGGTCCCCAGATAGGGGACGTATCAGATATTAAACTGATAAGAACAGATACTACACTTGATCTTAGCCAAAAGGCCGAGAAGCGATAACCGTGAAAGGGGCGGGCCCAACAAGGTCCCCTTCATGGGCACTATCACTGCTTGCTGTCAGGGAGGCTGCCAGACAATTTTCCATGCACACTCTGGGCTGGGGGGCAGTCAACCACCAGTACACACAGCAGAACCTAAACCCATACCATTATTGCTAAGCAGCAAGACAGGGGCCCATTGCACTCCCACGGGGCCTTTTTAAATGCAATCCATAACCCGGATTTGCCAGGAACCCTTCTTACTCCTCCTACTTGCATGTGACACTGGGCTTAGGATCTGCATAGGAAACACACACACAAGCACACACCTACCTTTGTTGCCTGCAGATGCCTCCTTGGCTGTCCCCAAACGGTATCAAACCAACACCCACGGGAAGCTGTAAGCATAGAGGACATGCCTGCACCCCATTGGACTTACCTGTGTGGGTTAAACCCGGGTTATTTGACAACCTATGGCGGTGATGGTTCTGCTCAGGCAGAGCAGTGCTGATGCTCCTCATAAAGCTGTCGCTGCTGTGAAGGTTCTAGGTGACATCACAAATCCCTATGGTTACATACACAACAAAGCTGGGTTGTTGTTGTTTACACTCTGCAAGGCCTGTGGAAGTGAGTGACATCATAGCACTGTAGTTCTGAGGGTTCTAGATGGATGCAACAATCTCCTGTTGCTTCTATGAAGGCCATAATAGACGACATCACCAAACAGCTCCATAGTCACATACACAGCAAAGGAGAGATGTTGTTTACACCTAGTGATGTCAGTGGTATTGAGTGACATCACAGCACAGTGCTAAGGCTCCTGGGCCTGGACACAGCAGCGGCTGCAATATCTCAACGGAGAATACGTTTATATATATGTGTGTGTGTGCGCGTATATATATATATATATATATATATATATATATATATATATATATATTCTCCGCCGAAATCACTTTTAAACCCATTTCCACCTTTTTTTCCCTTCTCTTCCTCTTACTTTTTTTTCACGTTTTTTTACGTTTTTCTCCTTTTCGCCTCTTTTCTGGGCGTATTATTCTTCTTTTTCTTCTTTTTTTTCGTCTAATGCATACCCCATCAGTGCAGCAATGCTTATTCAATACCGCCAGCAGATGGAGACACTGGGGGATAATTTTCTAAGGATTTATACTGATTTTTCCTGTCTGAATTTGTCGCACAGAAAGTTGCAGGCCAAATATGTGTGACATTTCTGCGACTTTAGCTTCTAGAGCATTTTTACAACATTATACATAGGTGCTGAATACATAAAAAGCGACTGTTCAGCGACAGACAAGTCGCATCGGCTGAAAGTAGGCCAGAATGTCAGTCCATGTTGGAGCAGGTTTAGATACAGTCTAAAGCATAGATCTCAAAGTCTGTGCACAGAATTTAGCAAGGGCCTCGCACCTTCTGATGCATCAGGTAGGTGCACAATAGCATAGCCTAACCCTCTGTACTTTGGTCTATATTGATGCGGGACATAGACAGCCAGCTGATGACCAATCCATTAGTGCAATGGATGGCTGGAAGCATTTGTCTTTGCCTTTGCAATACCACAGAAGCAATGCATGGTCAATGTACAGCAATGACACACCTGTGTGAACAGCCAGGAGACCCCCCCCCCCCATGTTATGTTACATAGTTACATAGTTAGTACGGTCGAAAAAAGACATATGTCCATCAAGTTCAACCAGGGAATTAAGGGGTAGGGGTGTGGCGCGATATTGGGGAAGGGATGAGATTTTATATTTCTTCATAAGCATTAATCTTATTTTGTCAATTAGGAACATTCAGCACCCACCCGCTATCAAGGCAGCTGCCTATCATGTCATGCCCTACCTGCACAGGTGTGCTGGCTACTCAAATGATCCAATTAAGGAGGCCATTTAGTCAGCAGCAGCAGAAGTCCTGTGCCTGGACGCTCCAACAGCGGCCAGACACAAGCAGAAGCAGAAGCAGCAGCAGCACCACCTTTTGTTTTTTGGCTGCAGCAGCAGCAGCAGCAAGGCCCACAGGGCTGGCTAGCTGGCTAGCCAGCAAGCAGGTAGCAATGAAAGTAGGAATCTTTCTTTTTAACCCTGTAAGGGGGTGGTGCACTGTACCCGAAGATACTGCCATATCGGGTCAATGCATAGGGCGACGGAAGCAAGCTTCGAAATCGGCCCCCGTTCTCAAAAATCCATTTAATATATGGTCCCCAGATAGGGGACGTATCAGATATTAAACTGATAAGAACAGATACTACACTTGATCTTAGCCAAAAGGCCGAGAAGCGATAACCGTGAAAGGGGCGGGCCCAACAAGGTCCCCTTCATGGGCACTATCACTGCTTGCTGTCAGGGAGGCTGCCAGACAATTTTCCATGCACACTCTGGGCTGGGGGGCAGTCAACCACCAGTACACACAGCAGAACCTAAACCCATACCATTATTGCTAAGCAGCAAGACAGGGGCCCATTGCACTCCCACGGGGCCTTTTTAAATGCAATCCATAACCCGGATTTGCCAGGAACCCTTCTTACTCCTCCTACTTGCATGTGACACTGGGCTTAGGATCTGCATAGGAAACACACACACAAGCACACACCTACCTTTGTTGCCTGCAGATGCCTCCTTGGCTGTCCCCAAACGGTATCAAACCAACACCCACGGGAAGCTGTAAGCATAGAGGACATGCCTGCACCCCATTGGACTTACCTGTGTGGGTTAAACCCGGGTTATTTGACAACCTATGGCGGTGATGGTTCTGCTCAGGCAGAGCAGTGCTGATGCTCCTCATAAAGCTGTCGCTGCTGTGAAGGTTCTAGGTGACATCACAAATCCCTATGGTTACATACACAACAAAGCTGGGTTGTTGTTGTTTACACTCTGCAAGGCCTGTGGAAGTGAGTGACATCATAGCACTGTAGTTCTGAGGGTTCTAGATGGATGCAACAATCTCCTGTTGCTTCTATGAAGGCCATAATAGACGACATCACCAAACAGCTCCATAGTCACATACACAGCAAAGGAGAGATGTTGTTTACACCTAGTGATGTCAGTGGTATTGAGTGACATCACAGCACAGTGCTAAGGCTCCTGGGCCTGGACACAGCAGCGGCTGCAATATCTCAACGGAGAATACGTTTATATATATGTGTGTGTGTGCGCGTATATATATATATATATATATATATTTCTCCGCCGAAATCACTTTTAAACCCATTTCCACCTTTTTTTCCCTTCTCTTCCTCTTACTTTTTTTTCACGTTTTTTTACGTTTTTCTCCTTTTCGCCTCTTTTCTGGGCGTATTATTCTTCTTTTTCTTCTTTTTTTTCGTCTAATGCATACCCCATCAGTGCAGCAATGCTTATTCAATACCGCCAGCAGATGGAGACACTGGGGGATAATTTTCTAAGGATTTATACTGATTTTTCCTGTCTGAATTTGTCGCACAGAAAGTTGCAGGCCAAATATGTGTGACATTTCTGCGACTTTAGCTTCTAGAGCATTTTTACAACATTATACATAGGTGCTGAATACATAAAAAGCGACTGTTCAGCGACAGACAAGTCGCATCGGCTGAAAGTAGGCCAGAATGTCAGTCCATGTTGGAGCAGGTTTAGATACAGTCTAAAGCATAGATCTCAAAGTCTGTGCACAGAATTTAGCAAGGGCCTCGCACCTTCTGATGCATCAGGTAGGTGCACAATAGCATAGCCTAACCCTCTGTACTTTGGTCTATATTGATGCGGGACATAGACAGCCAGCTGATGACCAATCCATTAGTGCAATGGATGGCTGGAAGCATTTGTCTTTGCCTTTGCAATACCACAGAAGCAATGCATGGTCAATGTACAGCAATGACACACCTGTGTGAACAGCCAGGAGACCCCCCCCCCCCCATGTTATGTTACATAGTTACATAGTTAGTACGGTCGAAAAAAGACATATGTCCATCAAGTTCAACCAGGGAATTAAGGGGTAGGGGTGTGGCGCGATATTGGGGAAGGGATGAGATTTTATATTTCTTCATAAGCATTAATCTTATTTTGTCAATTAGGAACATTCAGCACCCACCCGCTATCAAGGCAGCTGCCTATCATGTCATGCCCTACCTGCACAGGTGTGCTGGCTACTCAAATGATCCAATTAAGGAGGCCATTTAGTCAGCAGCAGCAGAAGTCCTGTGCCTGGACGCTCCAACAGCGGCCAGACACAAGCAGAAGCAGAAGCAGCAGCAGCACCACCTTTTGTTTTTTGGCTGCAGCAGCAGCAGCAGCAAGGCCCACAGGGCTGGCTAGCTGGCTAGCCAGCAAGCAGGTAGCAATGAAAGTAGGAATCTTTCTTTTTAACCCTGTAAGGGGGTGGTGCACTGTACCCGAAGATACTGCCATATCGGGTCAATGCATAGGGCGACGGAAGCAAGCTTCGAAATCGGCCCCCGTTCTCAAAAATCCATTTAATATATGGTCCCCAGATAGGGGACGTATCAGATATTAAACTGATAAGAACAGATACTACACTTGATCTTAGCCAAAAGGCCGAGAAGCGATAACCGTGAAAGGGGCGGGCCCAACAAGGTCCCCTTCATGGGCACTATCACTGCTTGCTGTCAGGGAGGCTGCCAGACAATTTTCCATGCACACTCTGGGCTGGGGGGCAGTCAACCACCAGTACACACAGCAGAACCTAAACCCATACCATTATTGCTAAGCAGCAAGACAGGGGCCCATTGCACTCCCACGGGGCCTTTTTAAATGCAATCCATAACCCGGATTTGCCAGGAACCCTTCTTACTCCTCCTACTTGCATGTGACACTGGGCTTAGGATCTGCATAGGAAACACACACACAAGCACACACCTACCTTTGTTGCCTGCAGATGCCTCCTTGGCTGTCCCCAAACGGTATCAAACCAACACCCACGGGAAGCTGTAAGCATAGAGGACATGCCTGCACCCCATTGGACTTACCTGTGTGGGTTAAACCCGGGTTATTTGACAACCTATGGCGGTGATGGTTCTGCTCAGGCAGAGCAGTGCTGATGCTCCTCATAAAGCTGTCGCTGCTGTGAAGGTTCTAGGTGACATCACAAATCCCTATGGTTACATACACAACAAAGCTGGGTTGTTGTTGTTTACACTCTGCAAGGCCTGTGGAAGTGAGTGACATCATAGCACTGTAGTTCTGAGGGTTCTAGATGGATGCAACAATCTCCTGTTGCTTCTATGAAGGCCATAATAGACGACATCACCAAACAGCTCCATAGTCACATACACAGCAAAGGAGAGATGTTGTTTACACCTAGTGATGTCAGTGGTATTGAGTGACATCACAGCACAGTGCTAAGGCTCCTGGGCCTGGACACAGCAGCGGCTGCAATATCTCAACGGAGAATACGTTTATATATATGTGTGTGTGTGCGCGTATATATATATATATATATATATATATATATATATATAATATTTCTCCGCCGAAATCACTTTTAAACCCATTTCCACCTTTTTTTCCCTTCTCTTCCTCTTACTTTTTTTTCACGTTTTTTTACGTTTTTCTCCTTTTCGCCTCTTTTCTGGGCGTATTATTCTTCTTTTTCTTCTTTTTTTTCGTCTAATGCATACCCCATCAGTGCAGCAATGCTTATTCAATACCGCCAGCAGATGGAGACACTGGGGGATAATTTTCTAAGGATTTATACTGATTTTTCCTGTCTGAATTTGTCGCACAGAAAGTTGCAGGCCAAATATGTGTGACATTTCTGCGACTTTAGCTTCTAGAGCATTTTTACAACATTATACATAGGTGCTGAATACATAAAAAGCGACTGTTCAGCGACAGACAAGTCGCATCGGCTGAAAGTAGGCCAGAATGTCAGTCCATGTTGGAGCAGGTTTAGATACAGTCTAAAGCATAGATCTCAAAGTCTGTGCACAGAATTTAGCAAGGGCCTCGCACCTTCTGATGCATCAGGTAGGTGCACAATAGCATAGCCTAACCCTCTGTACTTTGGTCTATATTGATGCGGGACATAGACAGCCAGCTGATGACCAATCCATTAGTGCAATGGATGGCTGGAAGCATTTGTCTTTGCAATACCACAGAAGCAATGCATGGTCAATGTACAGCAATGACACACCTGTGTGAACAGCCAGGAGACCCCCCCCCCCCATGTTATGTTACATAGTTACATAGTTAGTACGGTCGAAAAAAGACATATGTCCATCAAGTTCAACCAGGGAATTAAGGGGTAGGGGTGTGGCGCGATATTGGGGAAGGGATGAGATTTTATATTTCTTCATAAGCATTAATCTTATTTTGTCAATTAGGAACATTCAGCACCCACCCGCTATCAAGGCAGCTGCCTATCATGTCATGCCCTACCTGCACAGGTGTGCTGGCTACTCAAATGATCCAATTAAGGAGGCCATTTAGTCAGCAGCAGCAGAAGTCCTGTGCCTGGACGCTCCAACAGCGGCCAGACACAAGCAGAAGCAGAAGCAGCAGCAGCACCACCTTTTGTTTTTTGGCTGCAGCAGCAGCAGCAGCAAGGCCCACAGGGCTGGCTAGCTGGCTAGCCAGCAAGCAGGTAGCAATGAAAGTAGGAATCTTTCTTTTTAACCCTGTAAGGGGGTGGTGCACTGTACCCGAAGATACTGCCATATCGGGTCAATGCATAGGGCGACGGAAGCAAGCTTCGAAATCGGCCCCCGTTCTCAAAAATCCATTTAATATATGGTCCCCAGATAGGGGACGTATCAGATATTAAACTGATAAGAACAGATACTACACTTGATCTTAGCCAAAAGGCCGAGAAGCGATAACCGTGAAAGGGGCGGGCCCAACAAGGTCCCCTTCATGGGCACTATCACTGCTTGCTGTCAGGGAGGCTGCCAGACAATTTTCCATGCACACTCTGGGCTGGGGGGCAGTCAACCACCAGTACACACAGCAGAACCTAAACCCATACCATTATTGCTAAGCAGCAAGACAGGGGCCCATTGCACTCCCACGGGGCCTTTTTAAATGCAATCCATAACCCGGATTTGCCAGGAACCCTTCTTACTCCTCCTACTTGCATGTGACACTGGGCTTAGGATCTGCATAGGAAACACACACACAAGCACACACCTACCTTTGTTGCCTGCAGATGCCTCCTTGGCTGTCCCCAAACGGTATCAAACCAACACCCACGGGAAGCTGTAAGCATAGAGGACATGCCTGCACCCCATTGGACTTACCTGTGTGGGTTAAACCCGGGTTATTTGACAACCTATGGCGGTGATGGTTCTGCTCAGGCAGAGCAGTGCTGATGCTCCTCATAAAGCTGTCGCTGCTGTGAAGGTTCTAGGTGACATCACAAATCCCTATGGTTACATACACAACAAAGCTGGGTTGTTGTTGTTTACACTCTGCAAGGCCTGTGGAAGTGAGTGACATCATAGCACTGTAGTTCTGAGGGTTCTAGATGGATGCAACAATCTCCTGTTGCTTCTATGAAGGCCATAATAGACGACATCACCAAACAGCTCCATAGTCACATACACAGCAAAGGAGAGATGTTGTTTACACCTAGTGATGTCAGTGGTATTGAGTGACATCACAGCACAGTGCTAAGGCTCCTGGGCCTGGACACAGCAGCGGCTGCAATATCTCAACGGAGAATACGTTTATATATATATGTGTGTGTGTGCGCGTATATATATATATATATATATATATATATATATATATATATCTCCGCCGAAATCACTTTTAAACCCATTTCCACCTTTTTTCCCTTCTCTTCCTCTTACTTTTTTTTCACGTTTTTTTACGTTTTTCTCCTTTTCGCCTCTTTTCTGGGCGTATTATTCTTCTTTTTCTTCTTTTTTTTCGTCTAATGCATACCCCATCAGTGCAGCAATGCTTATTCAATACCGCCAGCAGATGGAGACACTGGGGGATAATTTTCTAAGGATTTATACTGATTTTTCCTGTCTGAATTTGTCGCACAGAAAGTTGCAGGCCAAATATGTGTGACATTTCTGCGACTTTAGCTTCTAGAGCATTTTTACAACATTATACATAGGTGCTGAATACATAAAATGCGACTGTTCAGCGACAGACAAGTCGCATCGGCTGAAAGTAGGCCAGAATGTCAGTCCATGTTGGAGCAGGTTTAGATACAGTCTAAAGCATAGATCTCAAAGTCTGTGCACAGAATTTAGCAAGGGCCTCGCACCTTCTGATGCATCAGGTAGGTGCACAATAGCATAGCCTAACCCTCTGTACTTTGGTCTATATTGATGCGGGACATAGACAGCCAGCTGATGACCAATCCATTAGTGCAATGGATGGCTGGAAGCATTTGTCTTTGCCTTTGCAATACCACAGAAGCAATGCATGGTCAATGTACAGCAATGACACACCTGTGTGAACAGCCAGGAGACCCCCCCCCCCCCATGTTATGTTACATAGTTACATAGTTAGTACGGTCGAAAAAAGACATATGTCCATCAAGTTCAACCAGGGAATTAAGGGGTAGGGGTGTGGCGCGATATTGGGGAAGGGATGAGATTTTATATTTCTTCATAAGCATTAATCTTATTTTGTCAATTAGGAACATTCAGCACCCACCCGCTATCAAGGCAGCTGCCTATCATGTCATGCCCTACCTGCACAGGTGTGCTGGCTACTCAAATGATCCAATTAAGGAGGCCATTTAGTCAGCAGCAGCAGAAGTCCTGTGCCTGGACGCTCCAACAGCGGCCAGACACAAGCAGAAGCAGAAGCAGCAGCAGCACCACCTTTTGTTTTTTGGCTGCAGCAGCAGCAGCAGCAAGGCCCACAGGGCTGGCTAGCTGGCTAGCCAGCAAGCAGGTAGCAATGAAAGTAGGAATCTTTCTTTTTAACCCTGTAAGGGGGTGGTGCACTGTACCCGAAGATACTGCCATATCGGGTCAATGCATAGGGCGACGGAAGCAAGCTTCGAAATCGGCCCCCGTTCTCAAAAATCCATTTAATATATGGTCCCCAGATAGGGGACGTATCAGATATTAAACTGATAAGAACAGATACTACACTTGATCTTAGCCAAAAGGCCGAGAAGCGATAACCGTGAAAGGGGCGGGCCCAACAAGGTCCCCTTCATGGGCACTATCACTGCTTGCTGTCAGGGAGGCTGCCAGACAATTTTCCATGCACACTCTGGGCTGGGGGGCAGTCAACCACCAGTACACACAGCAGAACCTAAACCCATACCATTATTGCTAAGCAGCAAGACAGGGGCCCATTGCACTCCCACGGGGCCTTTTTAAATGCAATCCATAACCCGGATTTGCCAGGAACCCTTCTTACTCCTCCTACTTGCATGTGACACTGGGCTTAGGATCTGCATAGGAAACACACACACAAGCACACACCTACCTTTGTTGCCTGCAGATGCCTCCTTGGCTGTCCCCAAACGGTATCAAACCAACACCCACGGGAAGCTGTAAGCATAGAGGACATGCCTGCACCCCATTGGACTTACCTGTGTGGGTTAAACCCGGGTTATTTGACAACCTATGGCGGTGATGGTTCTGCTCAGGCAGAGCAGTGCTGATGCTCCTCATAAAGCTGTCGCTGCTGTGAAGGTTCTAGGTGACATCACAAATCCCTATGGTTACATACACAACAAAGCTGGGTTGTTGTTGTTTACACTCTGCAAGGCCTGTGGAAGTGAGTGACATCATAGCACTGTAGTTCTGAGGGTTCTAGATGGATGCAACAATCTCCTGTTGCTTCTATGAAGGCCATAATAGACGACATCACCAAACAGCTCCATAGTCACATACACAGCAAAGGAGAGATGTTGTTTACACCTAGTGATGTCAGTGGTATTGAGTGACATCACAGCACAGTGCTAAGGCTCCTGGGCCTGGACACAGCAGCGGCTGCAATATCTCAACGGAGAATACGTTTATATATATGTGTGTGTGTGCGCGTATATATATATATATATATATATATATATATATATATATATATTTCTCCGCCGAAATCACTTTTAAACCCATTTCCACCTTTTTTTCCCTTCTCTTCCTCTTACTTTTTTTTCACGTTTTTTTACGTTTTTCTCCTTTTCGCCTCTTTTCTGGGCGTATTATTCTTCTTTTTCTTCTTTTTTTTCGTCTAATGCATACCCCATCAGTGCAGCAATGCTTATTCAATACCGCCAGCAGATGGAGACACTGGGGGATAATTTTCTAAGGATTTATACTGATTTTTCCTGTCTGAATTTGTCGCACAGAAAGTTGCAGGCCAAATATGTGTGACATTTCTGCGACTTTAGCTTCTAGAGCATTTTTACAACATTATACATAGGTGCTGAATACATAAAAAGCGACTGTTCAGCGACAGACAAGTCGCATCGGCTGAAAGTAGGCCAGAATGTCAGTCCATGTTGGAGCAGGTTTAGATACAGTCTAAAGCATAGATCTCAAAGTCTGTGCACAGAATTTAGCAAGGGCCTCGCACCTTCTGATGCATCAGGTAGGTGCACAATAGCATAGCCTAACCCTCTGTACTTTGGTCTATATTGATGCGGGACATAGACAGCCAGCTGATGACCAATCCATTAGTGCAATGGATGGCTGGAAGCATTTGTCTTTGCAATACCACAGAAGCAATGCATGGTCAATGTACAGCAATGACACACCTGTGTGAACAGCCAGGAGACCCCCCCCCCCCATGTTATGTTACATAGTTACATAGTTAGTACGGTCGAAAAAAGACATATGTCCATCAAGTTCAACCAGGGAATTAAGGGGTAGGGGTGTGGCGCGATATTGGGGAAGGGATGAGATTTTATATTTCTTCATAAGCATTAATCTTATTTTGTCAATTAGGAACATTCAGCACCCACCCGCTATCAAGGCAGCTGCCTATCATGTCATGCCCTACCTGCACAGGTGTGCTGGCTACTCAAATGATCCAATTAAGGAGGCCATTTAGTCAGCAGCAGCAGAAGTCCTGTGCCTGGACGCTCCAACAGCGGCCAGACACAAGCAGAAGCAGAAGCAGCAGCAGCACCACCTTTTGTTTTTTGGCTGCAGCAGCAGCAGCAGCAAGGCCCACAGGGCTGGCTAGCTGGCTAGCCAGCAAGCAGGTAGCAATGAAAGTAGGAATCTTTCTTTTTAACCCTGTAAGGGGGTGGTGCACTGTACCCGAAGATACTGCCATATCGGGTCAATGCATAGGGCGACGGAAGCAAGCTTCGAAATCGGCCCCCGTTCTCAAAAATCCATTTAATATATGGTCCCCAGATAGGGGACGTATCAGATATTAAACTGATAAGAACAGATACTACACTTGATCTTAGCCAAAAGGCCGAGAAGCGATAACCGTGAAAGGGGCGGGCCCAACAAGGTCCCCTTCATGGGCACTATCACTGCTTGCTGTCAGGGAGGCTGCCAGACAATTTTCCATGCACACTCTGGGCTGGGGGGCAGTCAACCACCAGTACACACAGCAGAACCTAAACCCATACCATTATTGCTAAGCAGCAAGACAGGGGCCCATTGCACTCCCACGGGGCCTTTTTAAATGCAATCCATAACCCGGATTTGCCAGGAACCCTTCTTACTCCTCCTACTTGCATGTGACACTGGGCTTAGGATCTGCATAGGAAACACACACACAAGCACACACCTACCTTTGTTGCCTGCAGATGCCTCCTTGGCTGTCCCCAAACGGTATCAAACCAACACCCACGGGAAGCTGTAAGCATAGAGGACATGCCTGCACCCCATTGGACTTACCTGTGTGGGTTAAACCCGGGTTATTTGACAACCTATGGCGGTGATGGTTCTGCTCAGGCAGAGCAGTGCTGATGCTCCTCATAAAGCTGTCGCTGCTGTGAAGGTTCTAGGTGACATCACAAATCCCTATGGTTACATACACAACAAAGCTGGGTTGTTGTTGTTTACACTCTGCAAGGCCTGTGGAAGTGAGTGACATCATAGCACTGTAGTTCTGAGGGTTCTAGATGGATGCAACAATCTCCTGTTGCTTCTATGAAGGCCATAATAGACGACATCACCAAACAGCTCCACAGCTCCATAGTCACATACACAGCAAAGGAGAGATGTTGTTTACACCTAGTGATGTCAGTGGTATTGAGTGACATCACAGCACAGTGCTAAGGCTCCTGGGCCTGGACACAGCAGCGGCTGCAATATCTCAACGGAGAATACGTTTATATATATGTGTGTGTGTGCGCGTATATATATATATATATATATATATATATATATATATATATATTTCTCCGCCGAAATCACTTTTAAACCCATTTCCACCTTTTTTTCCCTTCTCTTCCTCTTACTTTTTTTTCACGTTTTTTTACGTTTTTCTCCTTTTCGCCTCTTTTCTGGGCGTATTATTCTTCTTTTTCTTCTTTTTTTTCGTCTAATGCATACCCCATCAGTGCAGCAATGCTTATTCAATACCGCCAGCAGATGGAGACACTGGGGGATAATTTTCTAAGGATTTATACTGATTTTTCCTGTCTGAATTTGTCGCACAGAAAGTTGCAGGCCAAATATGTGTGACATTTCTGCGACTTTAGCTTCTAGAGCATTTTTACAACATTATACATAGGTGCTGAATACATAAAAAGCGACTGTTCAGCGACAGACAAGTCGCATCGGCTGAAAGTAGGCCAGAATGTCAGTCCATGTTGGAGCAGGTTTAGATACAGTCTAAAGCATAGATCTCAAAGTCTGTGCACAGAATTTAGCAAGGGCCTCGCACCTTCTGATGCATCAGGTAGGTGCACAATAGCATAGCCTAACCCTCTGTACTTTGGTCTATATTGATGCGGGACATAGACAGCCAGCTGATGACCAATCCATTAGTGCAATGGATGGCTGGAAGCATTTGTCTTTGCCTTTGCAATACCACAGAAGCAATGCATGGTCAATGTACAGCAATGACACACCTGTGTGAACAGCCAGGAGACCCCCCCCCCCCCATGTTATGTTACATAGTTACATAGTTAGTACGGTCGAAAAAAGACATATGTCCATCAAGTTCAACCAGGGAATTAAGGGGTAGGGGTGTGGCGCGATATTGGGGAAGGGATGAGATTTTATATTTCTTCATAAGCATTAATCTTATTTTGTCAATTAGGAACATTCAGCACCCACCCGCTATCAAGGCAGCTGCCTATCATGTCATGCCCTACCTGCACAGGTGTGCTGGCTACTCAAATGATCCAATTAAGGAGGCCATTTAGTCAGCAGCAGCAGAAGTCCTGTGCCTGGACGCTCCAACAGCGGCCAGACACAAGCAGAAGCAGAAGCAGCAGCAGCACCACCTTTTGTTTTTTGGCTGCAGCAGCAGCAGCAGCAAGGCCCACAGGGCTGGCTAGCTGGCTAGCCAGCAAGCAGGTAGCAATGAAAGTAGGAATCTTTCTTTTTAACCCTGTAAGGGGGTGGTGCACTGTACCCGAAGATACTGCCATATCGGGTCAATGCATAGGGCGACGGAAGCAAGCTTCGAAATCGGCCCCCGTTCTCAAAAATCCATTTAATATATGGTCCCCAGATAGGGGACGTATCAGATATTAAACTGATAAGAACAGATACTACACTTGATCTTAGCCAAAAGGCCGAGAAGCGATAACCGTGAAAGGGGCGGGCCCAACAAGGTCCCCTTCATGGGCACTATCACTGCTTGCTGTCAGGGAGGCTGCCAGACAATTTTCCATGCACACTCTGGGCTGGGGGGCAGTCAACCACCAGTACACACAGCAGAACCTAAACCCATACCATTATTGCTAAGCAGCAAGACAGGGGCCCATTGCACTCCCACGGGGCCTTTTTAAATGCAATCCATAACCCGGATTTGCCAGGAACCCTTCTTACTCCTCCTACTTGCATGTGACACTGGGCTTAGGATCTGCATAGGAAACACACACACAAGCACACACCTACCTTTGTTGCCTGCAGATGCCTCCTTGGCTGTCCCCAAACGGTATCAAACCAACACCCACGGGAAGCTGTAAGCATAGAGGACATGCCTGCACCCCATTGGACTTACCTGTGTGGGTTAAACCCGGGTTATTTGACAACCTATGGCGGTGATGGTTCTGCTCAGGCAGAGCAGTGCTGATGCTCCTCATAAAGCTGTCGCTGCTGTGAAGGTTCTAGGTGACATCACAAATCCCTATGGTTACATACACAACAAAGCTGGGTTGTTGTTGTTTACACTCTGCAAGGCCTGTGGAAGTGAGTGACATCATAGCACTGTAGTTCTGAGGGTTCTAGATGGATGCAACAATCTCCTGTTGCTTCTATGAAGGCCATAATAGACGACATCACCAAACAGCTCCATAGTCACATACACAGCAAAGGAGAGATGTTGTTTACACCTAGTGATGTCAGTGGTATTGAGTGACATCACAGCACAGTGCTAAGGCTCCTGGGCCTGGACACAGCAGCGGCTGCAATATCTCAACGGAGAATACGTTTATATATATGTGTGTGTGTGCGCGTATATATATATATATATATATATATATATATATATATATATATATTCTCCGCCGAAATCACTTTTAAACCCATTTCCACCTTTTTTTCCCTTCTCTTCCTCTTACTTTTTTTTCACGTTTTTTTACGTTTTTCTCCTTTTCGCCTCTTTTCTGGGCGTATTATTCTTCTTTTTCTTCTTTTTTTTCGTCTAATGCATACCCCATCAGTGCAGCAATGCTTATTCAATACCGCCAGCAGATGGAGACACTGGGGGATAATTTTCTAAGGATTTATACTGATTTTTCCTGTCTGAATTTGTCGCACAGAAAGTTGCAGGCCAAATATGTGTGACATTTCTGCGACTTTAGCTTCTAGAGCATTTTTACAACATTATACATAGGTGCTGAATACATAAAAAGCGACTGTTCAGCGACAGACAAGTCGCATCGGCTGAAAGTAGGCCAGAATGTCAGTCCATGTTGGAGCAGGTTTAGATACAGTCTAAAGCATAGATCTCAAAGTCTGTGCACAGAATTTAGCAAGGGCCTCGCACCTTCTGATGCATCAGGTAGGTGCACAATAGCATAGCCTAACCCTCTGTACTTTGGTCTATATTGATGCGGGACATAGACAGCCAGCTGATGACCAATCCATTAGTGCAATGGATGGCTGGAAGCATTTGTCTTTGCCTTTGCAATACCACAGAAGCAATGCATGGTCAATGTACAGCAATGACACACCTGTGTGAACAGCCAGGAGACCCCCCCCCCCCCATGTTATGTTACATAGTTACATAGTTAGTACGGTCGAAAAAAGACATATGTCCATCAAGTTCAACCAGGGAATTAAGGGGTAGGGGTGTGGCGCGATATTGGGGAAGGGATGAGATTTTATATTTCTTCATAAGCATTAATCTTATTTTGTCAATTAGGAACATTCAGCACCCACCCGCTATCAAGGCAGCTGCCTATCATGTCATGCCCTACCTGCACAGGTGTGCTGGCTACTCAAATGATCCAATTAAGGAGGCCATTTAGTCAGCAGCAGCAGAAGTCCTGTGCCTGGACGCTCCAACAGCGGCCAGACACAAGCAGAAGCAGAAGCAGCAGCAGCAGCAGCACCACCTTTTGTTTTTTGGCTGCAGCAGCAGCAGCAGCAAGGCCCACAGGGCTGGCTAGCTGGCTAGCCAGCAAGCAGGTAGCAATGAAAGTAGGAATCTTTCTTTTTAACCCTGTAAGGGGGTGGTGCACTGTACCCGAAGATACTGCCATATCGGGTCAATGCATAGGGCGACGGAAGCAAGCTTCGAAATCGGCCCCCGTTCTCAAAAATCCATTTAATATATGGTCCCCAGATAGGGGACGTATCAGATATTAAACTGATAAGAACAGATACTACACTTGATCTTAGCCAAAAGGCCGAGAAGCGATAACCGTGAAAGGGGCGGGCCCAACAAGGTCCCCTTCATGGGCACTATCACTGCTTGCTGTCAGGGAGGCTGCCAGACAATTTTCCATGCACACTCTGGGCTGGGGGGCAGTCAACCACCAGTACACACAGCAGAACCTAAACCCATACCATTATTGCTAAGCAGCAAGACAGGGGCCCATTGCACTCCCACGGGGCCTTTTTAAATGCAATCCATAACCCGGATTTGCCAGGAACCCTTCTTACTCCTCCTACTTGCATGTGACACTGGGCTTAGGATCTGCATAGGAAACACACACACAAGCACACACCTACCTTTGTTGCCTGCAGATGCCTCCTTGGCTGTCCCCAAACGGTATCAAACCAACACCCACGGGAAGCTGTAAGCATAGAGGACATGCCTGCACCCCATTGGACTTACCTGTGTGGGTTAAACCCGGGTTATTTGACAACCTATGGCGGTGATGGTTCTGCTCAGGCAGAGCAGTGCTGATGCTCCTCATAAAGCTGTCGCTGCTGTGAAGGTTCTAGGTGACATCACAAATCCCTATGGTTACATACACAACAAAGCTGGGTTGTTGTTGTTTACACTCTGCAAGGCCTGTGGAAGTGAGTGACATCATAGCACTGTAGTTCTGAGGGTTCTAGATGGATGCAACAATCTCCTGTTGCTTCTATGAAGGCCATAATAGACGACATCACCAAACAGCTCCATAGTCACATACACAGCAAAGGAGAGATGTTGTTTACACCTAGTGATGTCAGTGGTATTGAGTGACATCACAGCACAGTGCTAAGGCTCCTGGGCCTGGACACAGCAGCGGCTGCAATATCTCAACGGAGAATACGTTTATATATATGTGTGTGTGTGCGCGTATATATATATATATATATATATATATATATATATATATATATATTTCTCCGCCGAAATCACTTTTAAACCCATTTCCACCTTTTTTTCCCTTCTCTTCCTCTTACTTTTTTTTCACGTTTTTTTACGTTTTTCTCCTTTTCGCCTCTTTTCTGGGCGTATTATTCTTCTTTTTCTTCTTTTTTTTCGTCTAATGCATACCCCATCAGTGCAGCAATGCTTATTCAATACCGCCAGCAGATGGAGACACTGGGGGATAATTTTCTAAGGATTTATACTGATTTTTCCTGTCTGAATTTGTCGCACAGAAAGTTGCAGGCCAAATATGTGTGACATTTCTGCGACTTTAGCTTCTAGAGCATTTTTACAACATTATACATAGGTGCTGAATACATAAAAAGCGACTGTTCAGCGACAGACAAGTCGCATCGGCTGAAAGTAGGCCAGAATGTCAGTCCATGTTGGAGCAGGTTTAGATACAGTCTAAAGCATAGATCTCAAAGTCTGTGCACAGAATTTAGCAAGGGCCTCGCACCTTCTGATGCATCAGGTAGGTGCACAATAGCATAGCCTAACCCTCTGTACTTTGGTCTATATTGATGCGGGACATAGACAGCCAGCTGATGACCAATCCATTAGTGCAATGGATGGCTGGAAGCATTTGTCTTTGCCTTTGCAATACCACAGAAGCAATGCATGGTCAATGTACAGCAATGACACACCTGTGTGAACAGCCAGGAGACCCCCCCCCCCCCATGTTATGTTACATAGTTACATAGTTAGTACGGTCGAAAAAAGACATATGTCCATCAAGTTCAACCAGGGAATTAAGGGGTAGGGGTGTGGCGCGATATTGGGGAAGGGATGAGATTTTATATTTCTTCATAAGCATTAATCTTATTTTGTCAATTAGGAACATTCAGCACCCACCCGCTATCAAGGCAGCTGCCTATCATGTCATGCCCTACCTGCACAGGTGTGCTGGCTACTCAAATGATCCAATTAAGGAGGCCATTTAGTCAGCAGCAGCAGAAGTCCTGTGCCTGGACGCTCCAACAGCGGCCAGACACAAGCAGAAGCAGAAGCAGCAGCAGCACCACCTTTTGTTTTTTGGCTGCAGCAGCAGCAGCAGCAAGGCCCACAGGGCTGGCTAGCTGGCTAGCCAGCAAGCAGGTAGCAATGAAAGTAGGAATCTTTCTTTTTAACCCTGTAAGGGGGTGGTGCACTGTACCCGAAGATACTGCCATATCGGGTCAATGCATAGGGCGACGGAAGCAAGCTTCGAAATCGGCCCCCGTTCTCAAAAATCCATTTAATATATGGTCCCCAGATAGGGGACGTATCAGATATTAAACTGATAAGAACAGATACTACACTTGATCTTAGCCAAAAGGCCGAGAAGCGATAACCGTGAAAGGGGCGGGCCCAACAAGGTCCCCTTCATGGGCACTATCACTGCTTGCTGTCAGGGAGGCTGCCAGACAATTTTCCATGCACACTCTGGGCTGGGGGGCAGTCAACCACCAGTACACACAGCAGAACCTAAACCCATACCATTATTGCTAAGCAGCAAGACAGGGGCCCATTGCACTCCCACGGGGCCTTTTTAAATGCAATCCATAACCCGGATTTGCCAGGAACCCTTCTTACTCCTCCTACTTGCATGTGACACTGGGCTTAGGATCTGCATAGGAAACACACACACAAGCACACACCTACCTTTGTTGCCTGCAGATGCCTCCTTGGCTGTCCCCAAACGGTATCAAACCAACACCCACGGGAAGCTGTAAGCATAGAGGACATGCCTGCACCCCATTGGACTTACCTGTGTGGGTTAAACCCGGGTTATTTGACAACCTATGGCGGTGATGGTTCTGCTCAGGCAGAGCAGTGCTGATGCTCCTCATAAAGCTGTCGCTGCTGTGAAGGTTCTAGGTGACATCACAAATCCCTATGGTTACATACACAACAAAGCTGGGTTGTTGTTGTTTACACTCTGCAAGGCCTGTGGAAGTGAGTGACATCATAGCACTGTAGTTCTGAGGGTTCTAGATGGATGCAACAATCTCCTGTTGCTTCTATGAAGGCCATAATAGACGACATCACCAAACAGCTCCATAGTCACATACACAGCAAAGGAGAGATGTTGTTTACACCTAGTGATGTCAGTGGTATTGAGTGACATCACAGCACAGTGCTAAGGCTCCTGGGCCTGGACACAGCAGCGGCTGCAATATCTCAACGGAGAATACGTTTATATATATGTGTGTGTGTGCGCGTATATATATATATATATATATATATATATATATATATATATATATTTCTCCGCCGAAATCACTTTTAAACCCATTTCCACCTTTTTTTCCCTTCTCTTCCTCTTACTTTTTTTTCACGTTTTTTTACGTTTTTCTCCTTTTCGCCTCTTTTCTGGGCGTATTATTCTTCTTTTTCTTCTTTTTTTTCGTCTAATGCATACCCCATCAGTGCAGCAATGCTTATTCAATACCGCCAGCAGATGGAGACACTGGGGGATAATTTTCTAAGGATTTATACTGATTTTTCCTGTCTGAATTTGTCGCACAGAAAGTTGCAGGCCAAATATGTGTGACATTTCTGCGACTTTAGCTTCTAGAGCATTTTTACAACATTATACATAGGTGCTGAATACATAAAAAGCGACTGTTCAGCGACAGACAAGTCGCATCGGCTGAAAGTAGGCCAGAATGTCAGTCCATGTTGGAGCAGGTTTAGATACAGTCTAAAGCATAGATCTCAAAGTCTGTGCACAGAATTTAGCAAGGGCCTCGCACCTTCTGATGCATCAGGTAGGTGCACAATAGCATAGCCTAACCCTCTGTACTTTGGTCTATATTGATGCGGGACATAGACAGCCAGCTGATGACCAATCCATTAGTGCAATGGATGGCTGGAAGCATTTGTCTTTGCCTTTGCAATACCACAGAAGCAATGCATGGTCAATGTACAGCAATGACACACCTGTGTGAACAGCCAGGAGACCCCCCCCCCCCATGTTATGTTACATAGTTACATAGTTAGTACGGTCGAAAAAAGACATATGTCCATCAAGTTCAACCAGGGAATTAAGGGGTAGGGGTGTGGCGCGATATTGGGGAAGGGATGAGATTTTATATTTCTTCATAAGCATTAATCTTATTTTGTCAATTAGGAACATTCAGCACCCACCCGCTATCAAGGCAGCTGCCTATCATGTCATGCCCTACCTGCACAGGTGTGCTGGCTACTCAAATGATCCAATTAAGGAGGCCATTTAGTCAGCAGCAGCAGAAGTCCTGTGCCTGGACGCTCCAACAGCGGCCAGACACAAGCAGAAGCAGAAGCAGCAGCAGCACCACCTTTTGTTTTTTGGCTGCAGCAGCAGCAGCAGCAAGGCCCACAGGGCTGGCTAGCTGGCTAGCCAGCAAGCAGGTAGCAATGAAAGTAGGAATCTTTCTTTTTAACCCTGTAAGGGGGTGGTGCACTGTACCCGAAGATACTGCCATATCGGGTCAATGCATAGGGCGACGGAAGCAAGCTTCGAAATCGGCCCCCGTTCTCAAAAATCCATTTAATATATGGTCCCCAGATAGGGGACGTATCAGATATTAAACTGATAAGAACAGATACTACACTTGATCTTAGCCAAAAGGCCGAGAAGCGATAACCGTGAAAGGGGCGGGCCCAACAAGGTCCCCTTCATGGGCACTATCACTGCTTGCTGTCAGGGAGGCTGCCAGACAATTTTCCATGCACACTCTGGGCTGGGGGGCAGTCAACCACCAGTACACACAGCAGAACCTAAACCCATACCATTATTGCTAAGCAGCAAGACAGGGGCCCATTGCACTCCCACGGGGCCTTTTTAAATGCAATCCATAACCCGGATTTGCCAGGAACCCTTCTTACTCCTCCTACTTGCATGTGACACTGGGCTTAGGATCTGCATAGGAAACACACACACAAGCACACACCTACTTTGTTGCCTGCAGATGCCTCCTTGGCTGTCCCCAAACGGTATCAAACCAACACCCACGGGAAGCTGTAAGCATAGAGGACATGCCTGCACCCCATTGGACTTACCTGTGTGGGTTAAACCCGGGTTATTTGACAACCTATGGCGGTGATGGTTCTGCTCAGGCAGAGCAGTGCTGATGCTCCTCATAAAGCTGTCGCTGCTGTGAAGGTTCTAGGTGACATCACAAATCCCTATGGTTACATACACAACAAAGCTGGGTTGTTGTTGTTTACACTCTGCAAGGCCTGTGGAAGTGAGTGACATCATAGCACTGTAGTTCTGAGGGTTCTAGATGGATGCAACAATCTCCTGTTGCTTCTATGAAGGCCATAATAGACGACATCACCAAACAGCTCCATAGTCACATACACAGCAAAGGAGAGATGTTGTTTACACCTAGTGATGTCAGTGGTATTGAGTGACATCACAGCACAGTGCTAAGGCTCCTGGGCCTGGACACAGCAGCGGCTGCAATATCTCAACGGAGAATACGTTTATATATATGTGTGTGTGTGCGCGTATATATATATATATATATATATATATATATATATATATATATATTTCTCCGCCGAAATCACTTTTAAACCCATTTCCACCTTTTTTTCCCTTCTCTTCCTCTTACTTTTTTTTCACGTTTTTTTACGTTTTTCTCCTTTTCGCCTCTTTTCTGGGCGTATTATTCTTCTTTTTCTTCTTTTTTTTCATCTAATGCATACCCCATCAGTGCAGCAATGCTTATTCAATACCGCCAGCAGATGGAGACACTGGGGGATAATTTTCTAAGGATTTATACTGATTTTTCCTGTCTGAATTTGTCGCACAGAAAGTTGCAGGCCAAATATGTGTGACATTTCTGCGACTTTAGCTTCTAGAGCATTTTTACAACATTATACATAGGTGCTGAATACATAAAAAGCGACTGTTCAGCGACAGACAAGTCGCATCGGCTGAAAGTAGGCCAGAATGTCAGTCCATGTTGGAGCAGGTTTAGATACAGTCTAAAGCATAGATCTCAAAGTCTGTGCACAGAATTTAGCAAGGGCCTCGCACCTTCTGATGCATCAGGTAGGTGCACAATAGCATAGCCTAACCCTCTGTACTTTGGTCTATATTGATGCGGGACATAGACAGCCAGCTGATGACCAATCCATTAGTGCAATGGATGGCTGGAAGCATTTGTCTTTGCCTTTGCAATACCACAGAAGCAATGCATGGTCAATGTACAGCAATGACACACCTGTGTGAACAGCCAGGAGACCCCCCCCCATGTTATGTTACATAGTTACATAGTTAGTACGGTCGAAAAAAGACATATGTCCATCAAGTTCAACCAGGGAATTAAGGGGTAGGGGTGTGGCGCGATATTGGGGAAGGGATGAGATTTTATATTTCTTCATAAGCATTAATCTTATTTTGTCAATTAGGAACATTCAGCACCCACCCGCTATCAAGGCAGCTGCCTATCATGTCATGCCCTACCTGCACAGGTGTGCTGGCTACTCAAATGATCCAATTAAGGAGGCCATTTAGTCAGCAGCAGCAGAAGTCCTGTGCCTGGACGCTCCAACAGCGGCCAGACACAAGCAGAAGCAGAAGCAGCAGCAGCACCACCTTTTGTTTTTTGGCTGCAGCAGCAGCAGCAGCAAGGCCCACAGGGCTGGCTAGCTGGCTAGCCAGCAAGCAGGTAGCAATGAAAGTAGGAATCTTTCTTTTTAACCCTGTAAGGGGGTGGTGCACTGTACCCGAAGATACTGCCATATCGGGTCAATGCATAGGGCGACGGAAGCAAGCTTCGAAATCGGCCCCCGTTCTCAAAAATCCATTTAATATATGGTCCCCAGATAGGGGACGTATCAGATATTAAACTGATAAGAACAGATACTACACTTGATCTTAGCCAAAAGGCCGAGAAGCGATAACCGTGAAAGGGGCGGGCCCAACAAGGTCCCCTTCATGGGCACTATCACTGCTTGCTGTCAGGGAGGCTGCCAGACAATTTTCCATGCACACTCTGGGCTGGGGGGCAGTCAACCACCAGTACACACAGCAGAACCTAAACCCATACCATTATTGCTAAGCAGCAAGACAGGGGCCCATTGCACTCCCACGGGGCCTTTTTAAATGCAATCCATAACCCGGATTTGCCAGGAACCCTTCTTACTCCTCCTACTTGCATGTGACACTGGGCTTAGGATCTGCATAGGAAACACACACACAAGCACACACCTACCTTTGTTGCCTGCAGATGCCTCCTTGGCTGTCCCCAAACGGTATCAAACCAACACCCACGGGAAGCTGTAAGCATAGAGGACATGCCTGCACCCCATTGGACTTACCTGTGTGGGTTAAACCCGGGTTATTTGACAACCTATGGCGGTGATGGTTCTGCTCAGGCAGAGCAGTGCTGATGCTCCTCATAAAGCTGTCGCTGCTGTGAAGGTTCTAGGTGACATCACAAATCCCTATGGTTACATACACAACAAAGCTGGGTTGTTGTTGTTTACACTCTGCAAGGCCTGTGGAAGTGAGTGACATCATAGCACTGTAGTTCTGAGGGTTCTAGATGGATGCAACAATCTCCTGTTGCTTCTATGAAGGCCATAATAGACGACATCACCAAACAGCTCCATAGTCACATACACAGCAAAGGAGAGATGTTGTTTACACCTAGTGATGTCAGTGGTATTGAGTGACATCACAGCACAGTGCTAAGGCTCCTGGGCCTGGACACAGCAGCGGCTGCAATATCTCAACGGAGAATACGTTTATATATATGTGTGTGTGTGCGCGTATATATATATATATATATATATATATATATATATATATATATATTTCTCCGCCGAAATCACTTTTAAACCCATTTCCACCTTTTTTTCCCTTCTCTTCCTCTTACTTTTTTTTCACGTTTTTTTACGTTTTTCTCCTTTTCGCCTCTTTTCTGGGCGTATTATTCTTCTTTTTCTTCTTTTTTTTCGTCTAATGCATACCCCATCAGTGCAGCAATGCTTATTCAATACCGCCAGCAGATGGAGACACTGGGGGATAATTTTCTAAGGATTTATACTGATTTTTCCTGTCTGAATTTGTCGCACAGAAAGTTGCAGGCCAAATATGTGTGACATTTCTGCGACTTTAGCTTCTAGAGCATTTTTACAACATTATACATAGGTGCTGAATACATAAAAAGCGACTGTTCAGCGACAGACAAGTCGCATCG
This sequence comes from Hyla sarda, assembly GCF_029499605.1. Lineage (NCBI taxonomy): Eukaryota > Metazoa > Chordata > Amphibia > Anura > Hylidae > Hyla > Hyla sarda. The sequence continues at coordinate 75,060 of NW_026610613.1, forward strand.
GCTGAAAGTAGGCCAGAATGTCAGTCCATGTTGGAGCAGGTTTAGATACAGTCTAAAGCATAGATCTCAAAGTCTGTGCACAGAATTTAGCAAGGGCCTCGCACCTTCTGATGCATCAGGTAGGTGCACAATAGCATAGCCTAACCCTCTGTACTTTGGTCTATATTGATGCGGGACATAGACAGCCAGCTGATGACCAATCCATTAGTGCAATGGATGGCTGGAAGCATTTGTCTTTGCCTTTGCAATACCACAGAAGCAATGCATGGTCAATGTACAGCAATGACACACCTGTGTGAACAGCCAGGAGACCCCCCCCCCCCATGTTATGTTACATAGTTACATAGTTAGTACGGTCGAAAAAAGACATATGTCCATCAAGTTCAACCAGGGAATTAAGGGGTAGGGGTGTGGCGCGATATTGGGGAAGGGATGAGATTTTATATTTCTTCATAAGCATTAATCTTATTTTGTCAATTAGGAACATTCAGCACCCACCCGCTATCAAGGCAGCTGCCTATCATGTCATGCCCTACCTGCACAGGTGTGCTGGCTACTCAAATGATCCAATTAAGGAGGCCATTTAGTCAGCAGCAGCAGAAGTCCTGTGCCTGGACGCTCCAACAGCGGCCAGACACAAGCAGAAGCAGAAGCAGCAGCAGCACCACCTTTTGTTTTTTGGCTGCAGCAGCAGCAGCAGCAAGGCCCACAGGGCTGGCTAGCTGGCTAGCCAGCAAGCAGGTAGCAATGAAAGTAGGAATCTTTCTTTTTAACCCTGTAAGGGGGTGGTGCACTGTACCCGAAGATACTGCCATATCGGGTCAATGCATAGGGCGACGGAAGCAAGCTTCGAAATCGGCCCCCGTTCTCAAAAATCCATTTAATATATGGTCCCCAGATAGGGGACGTATCAGATATTAAACTGATAAGAACAGATACTACACTTGATCTTAGCCAAAAGGCCGAGAAGCGATAACCGTGAAAGGGGCAGGCCCAACAAGGTCCCCTTCATGGGCACTATCACTGCTTGCTGTCAGGGAGGCTGCCAGACAATTTTCCATGCACACTCTGGGCTGGGGGGCAGTCAACCACCAGTACACACAGCAGAACCTAAACCCATACCATTATTGCTAAGCAGCAAGACAGGGGCCCATTGCACTCCCACGGGGCCTTTTTAAATGCAATCCATAACCCGGATTTGCCAGGAACCCTTCTTACTCCTCCTACTTGCATGTGACACTGGGCTTAGGATCTGCATAGGAAACATACACACAAGCACACACCTACCTTTGTTGCCTGCAGATGCCTCCTTGGCTGTCCCCAAACGGTATCAAACCAACACCCACGGGAAGCTGTAAGCATAGAGGACATGCCTGCACCCCATTGGACTTACCTGTGTGGGTTAAACCCGGGTTATTTGACAACCTATGGCGGTGATGGTTCTGCTCAGGCAGAGCAGTGCTGATGCTCCTCATAAAGCTGTCGCTGCTGTGAAGGTTCTAGGTGACATCACAAATCCCTATGGTTACATACACAACAAAGCTGGGTTGTTGTTGTTTACACTCTGCAAGGCCTGTGGAAGTGAGTGACATCATAGCACTGTAGTTCTGAGGGTTCTAGATGGATGCAACAATCTCCTGTTGCTTCTATGAAGGCCATAATAGACGACATCACCAAACAGCTCCATAGTCACATACACAGCAAAGGAGAGATGTTGTTTACACCTAGTGATGTCAGTGGTATTGAGTGACATCACAGCACAGTGCTAAGGCTCCTGGGCCTGGACACAGCAGCGGCTGCAATATCTCAACGGAGAATACGTTTATATATATGTGTGTGTGTGCGCGTATATATATATATATATATATATATATATATATATATATATATATTTCTCCGCCGAAATCACTTTTAAACCCATTTCCACCTTTTTTTCCCTTCTCTTCCTCTTACTTTTTTTTCACGTTTTTTTACGTTTTTCTCCTTTTCGCCTCTTTTCTGGGCGTATTATTCTTCTTTTTCTTCTTTTTTTTCGTCTAATGCATACCCCATCAGTGCAGCAATGCTTATTCAATACCGCCAGCAGATGGAGACACTGGGGGATAATTTTCTAAGGATTTATACTGATTTTTCCTGTCTGAATTTGTCGCACAGAAAGTTGCAGGCCAAATATGTGTGACATTTCTGCGACTTTAGCTTCTAGAGCATTTTTACAACATTATACATAGGTGCTGAATACATAAAAAGCGACTGTTCAGCGACAGACAAGTCGCATCGGCTGAAAGTAGGCCAGAATGTCAGTCCATGTTGGAGCAGGTTTAGATACAGTCTAAAGCATAGATCTCAAAGTCTGTGCACAGAATTTAGCAAGGGCCTCGCACCTTCTGATGCATCAGGTAGGTGCACAATAGCATAGCCTAACCCTCTGTACTTTGGTCTATATTGATGCGGGACATAGACAGCCAGCTGATGACCAATCCATTAGTGCAATGGATGGCTGGAAGCATTTGTCTTTGCCTTTGCAATACCACAGAAGCAATGCATGGTCAATGTACAGCAATGACACACCTGTGTGAACAGCCAGGAGACCCCCCCCATGTTATGTTACATAGTTACATAGTTAGTACGGTCGAAAAAAGACATATGTCCATCAAGTTCAACCAGGGAAATAAGGGGTAGGGGTGTGGCGCGATATTGGGGAAGGGATGAGATTTTATATTTCTTCATAAGCATTAATCTTATTTTGTCAATTAGGAACATTCAGCACCCACCCGCTATCAAGGCAGCTGCCTATCATGTCATGCCCTACCTGCACAGGTGTGCTGGCTACTCAAATGATCCAATTAAGGAGGCCATTTAGTCAGCAGCAGCAGAAGTCCTGTGCCTGGACGCTCCAACAGCGGCCAGACACAAGCAGAAGCAGAAGCAGCAGCAGCACCACCTTTTGTTTTTTGGCTGCAGCAGCAGCAGCAGCAAGGCCCACAGGGCTGGCTAGCTGGCTAGCCAGCAAGCAGGTAGCAATGAAAGTAGGAATCTTTCTTTTTAACCCTGTAAGGGGGTGGTGCACTGTACCCGAAGATACTGCCATATCGGGTCAATGCATAGGGCGACGGAAGCAAGCTTCGAAATCGGCCCCCGTTCTCAAAAATCCATTTAATATATGGTCCCCAGATAGGGGACGTATCAGATATTAAACTGATAAGAACAGATACTACACTTGATCTTAGCCAAAAGGCCGAGAAGCGATAACCGTGAAAGGGGCGGGCCCAACAAGGTCCCCTTCATGGGCACTATCACTGCTTGCTGTCAGGGAGGCTGCCAGACAATTTTCCATGCACACTCTGGGCTGGGGGGCAGTCAACCACCAGTACACACAGCAGAACCTAAACCCATACCATTATTGCTAAGCAGCAAGACAGGGGCCCATTGCACTCCCACGGGGCCTTTTTAAATGCAATCCATAACCCGGATTTGCCAGGAACCCTTCTTACTCCTCCTACTTGCATGTGACACTGGGCTTAGGATCTGCATAGGAAACACACACACAAGCACACACCTACCTTTGTTGCCTGCAGATGCCTCCTTGGCTGTCCCCAAACGGTATCAAACCAACACCCACGGGAAGCTGTAAGCATAGAGGACATGCCTGCACCCCATTGGACTTACCTGTGTGGGTTAAACCCGGGTTATTTGACAACCTATGGCGGTGATGGTTCTGCTCAGGCAGAGCAGTGCTGATGCTCCTCATAAAGCTGTCGCTGCTGTGAAGGTTCTAGGTGACATCACAAATCCCTATGGTTACATACACAACAAAGCTGGGTTGTTGTTGTTTACACTCTGCAAGGCCTGTGGAAGTGAGTGACATCATAGCACTGTAGTTCTGAGGGTTCTAGATGGATGCAACAATCTCCTGTTGCTTCTATGAAGGCCATAATAGACGACATCACCAAACAGCTCCATAGTCACATATACAGCAAAGGAGAGATGTTGTTTACACCTAGTGATGTCAGTGGTATTGAGTGACATCACAGCACAGTGCTAAGGCTCCTGGGCCTGGACACAGCAGCGGCTGCAATATCTCAACGGAGAATACGTTTATATATATGTGTGTGTGTGCGCGTATATATATATATATATATATATATATATATATATATATATTTCTCCGCCGAAATCACTTTTAAACCCATTTCCACCTTTTTTTCCCTTCTCTTCCTCTTACTTTTTTTTCACGTTTTTTTACGTTTTTCTCCTTTTCGCCTCTTTTCTGGGCGTATTATTCTTCTTTTTCTTCTTTTTTTTCGTCTAATGCATACCCCATCAGTGCAGCAATGCTTATTCAATACCGCCAGCAGATGGAGACACTGGGGGATAATTTTCTAAGGATTTATACTGATTTTTCCTGTCTGAATTTGTCGCACAGAAAGTTGCAGGCCAAATATGTGTGACATTTCTGCGACTTTAGCTTCTAGAGCATTTTTACAACATTATACATAGGTGCTGAATACATAAAAAGCGACTGTTCAGCGACAGACAAGTCGCATCGGCTGAAAGTAGGCCAGAATGTCAGTCCATGTTGGAGCAGGTTTAGATACAGTCTAAAGCATAGATCTCAAAGTCTGTGCACAGAATTTAGCAAGGGCCTCGCACCTTCTGATGCATCAGGTAGGTGCACAATAGCATAGCCTAACCCTCTGTACTTTGGTCTATATTGATGCGGGACATAGACAGCCAGCTGATGACCAATCCATTAGTGCAATGGATGGCTGGAAGCATTTGTCTTTGCCTTTGCAATACCACAGAAGCAATGCATGGTCAATGTACAGCAATGACACACCTGTGTGAACAGCCAGGAGACCCCCCCCCCCCATGTTATGTTACATAGTTACATAGTTAGTACGGTCGAAAAAAGACATATGTCCATCAAGTTCAACCAGGGAATTAAGGGGTAGGGGTGTGGCGCGATATTGGGGAAGGGATGAGATTTTATATTTCTTCATAAGCATTAATCTTATTTTGTCAATTAGGAACATTCAGCACCCACCCGCTATCAAGGCAGCTGCCTATCATGTCATGCCCTACCTGCACAGGTGTGCTGGCTACTCAAATGATCCAATTAAGGAGGCCATTTAGTCAGCAGCAGCAGAAGTCCTGTGCCTGGACGCTCCAACAGCGGCCAGACACAAGCAGAAGCAGAAGCAGCAGCAGCACCACCTTTTGTTTTTTGGCTGCAGCAGCAGCAGCAGCAAGGCCCACAGGGCTGGCTAGCTGGCTAGCCAGCAAGCAGGTAGCAATGAAAAAAGGAATCTTTCTTTTTAACCCTGTAAGGGGGTGGTGCACTGTACCCGAAGATACTGCCATATCGGGTCAATGCATAGGGCGACGGAAGCAAGCTTCGAAATCGGCCCCCGTTCTCAAAAATCCATTTAATATATGGTCCCCAGATAGGGGACGTATCAGATATTAAACTGATAAGAACAGATACTACACTTGATCTTAGCCAAAAGGCCGAGAAGCGATAACCGTGAAAGGGGCGGGCCCAACAAGGTCCCCTTCATGGGCACTATCACTGCTTGCTGTCAGGGAGGCTGCCAGACAATTTTCCATGCACACTCTGGGCTGGGGGGCAGTCAACCACCAGTACACACAGCAGAACCTAAACCCATACCATTATTGCTAAGCAGCAAGACAGGGGCCCATTGCACTCCCACGGGGCCTTTTTAAATGCAATCCATAACCCGGATTTGCCAGGAACCCTTCTTACTCCTCCTACTTGCATGTGACACTGGGCTTAGGATCTGCATAGGAAACACACACACAAGCACACACCTACCTTTGTTGCCTGCAGATGCCTCCTTGGCTGTCCCCAAACGGTATCAAACCAACACCCACGGGAAGCTGTAAGCATAGAGGACATGCCTGCACCCCATTGGACTTACCTGTGTGGGTTAAACCCGGGTTATTTGACAACCTATGGCGGTGATGGTTCTGCTCAGGCAGAGCAGTGCTGATGCTCCTCATAAAGCTGTCGCTGCTGTGAAGGTTCTAGGTGACATCACAAATCCCTATGGTTACATACACAACAAAGCTGGGTTGTTGTTGTTTACACTCTGCAAGGCCTGTGGAAGTGAGTGACATCATAGCACTGTAGTTCTGAGGGTTCTAGATGGATGCAACAATCTCCTGTTGCTTCTATGAAGGCCATAATAGACGACATCACCAAACAGCTCCATAGTCACATACACAGCAAAGGAGAGATGTTGTTTACACCTAGTGATGTCAGTGGTATTGAGTGACATCACAGCACAGTGCTAAGGCTCCTGGGCCTGGACACAGCAGCGGCTGCAATATCTCAACGGAGAATACGTTTATATATATGTGTGTGTGTGCGCGTATATATATATATATATATATATATATATATATATATATATATTTCTCCGCCGAAATCACTTTTAAACCCATTTCCACCTTTTTTTCCCTTCTCTTCCTCTTACTTTTTTTTCACGTTTTTTTACGTTTTTCTCCTTTTCGCCTCTTTTCTGGGCGTATTATTCTTCTTTTTCTTCTTTTTTTTCGTCTAATGCATACCCCATCAGTGCAGCAATGCTTATTCAATACCGCCAGCAGATGGAGACACTGGGGGATAATTTTCTAAGGATTTATACTGATTTTTCCTGTCTGAATTTGTCGCACAGAAAGTTGCAGGCCAAATATGTGTGACATTTCTGCGACTTTAGCTTCTAGAGCATTTTTACAACATTATACATAGGTGCTGAATACATAAAAAGCGACTGTTCAGCGACAGACAAGTCGCATCGGCTGAAAGTAGGCCAGAATGTCAGTCCATGTTGGAGCAGGTTTAGATACAGTCTAAAGCATAGATCTCAAAGTCTGTGCACAGAATTTAGCAAGGGCCTCGCACCTTCTGATGCATCAGGTAGGTGCACAATAGCATAGCCTAACCCTCTGTACTTTGGTCTATATTGATGCGGGACATAGACAGCCAGCTGATGACCAATCCATTAGTGCAATGGATGGCTGGAAGCATTTGTCTTTGCCTTTGCAATACCACAGAAGCAATGCATGGTCAATGTACAGCAATGACACACCTGTGTGAACAGCCAGGAGACCCCCCCCCCCCCCCCCCCCATGTTATGTTACATAGTTACATAGTTAGTACGGTCGAAAAAAGACATATGTCCATCAAGTTCAACCAGGGAATTAAGGGGTAGGGGTGTGGCGCGATATTGGGGAAGGGATGAGATTTTATATTTCTTCATAAGCATTAATCTTATTTTGTCAATTAGGAACATTCAGCACCCACCCGCTATCAAGGCAGCTGCCTATCATGTCATGCCCTACCTGCACAGGTGTGCTGGCTACTCAAATGATCCAATTAAGGAGGCCATTTAGTCAGCAGCAGCAGAAGTCCTGTGCCTGGACGCTCCAACAGCGGCCAGACACAAGCAGAAGCAGAAGCAGCAGCAGCACCACCTTTTGTTTTTTGGCTGCAGCAGCAGCAGCAGCAAGGCCCACAGGGCTGGCTAGCTGGCTAGCCAGCAAGCAGGTAGCAATGAAAGTAGGAATCTTTCTTTTTAACCCTGTAAGGGGGTGGTGCACTGTACCCGAAGATACTGCCATATCGGGTCAATGCATAGGGCGACGGAAGCAAGCTTCGAAATCGGCCCCCGTTCTCAAAAATCCATTTAATATATGGTCCCCAGATAGGGGACGTATCAGATATTAAACTGATAAGAACAGATTTTTTTTTTTTTTTTTTTTTTTTTTTAAAACCTTCAGGTTTGAATTAAAACTTAATCGTTCAGGTTTACTTCACGTTTGCCTCTCAGATTTACTGAACTTAGTCACAATTCATCAAACTCATCATTAGGTTACTTTATCAACATATAACAAAATACACCCAAAAACAAAGTACATAGCATAACAACACACCACCCTCAAACCCTCACCACGTGTCTCCATTTTAAAAACTTCCAAGTCCCCTCCGCATCATCCTCTCCAAATCTCTTCTTATCCCACAAATATACAGTATGCAATCTATCTAATATCATTCTCATACACTCTTCAACCGACACATCCTTCTTCTTAAATATATACAAATTCCTAACATCCCACAATACCTCCTTAATTATCGCTAACAACACATATAACATTCTCTCCTTCCTCCCACCTACCACCGCCAGACCAAACATAATCACTTCAAAAGACCACTTTCTTACCCCCATCAATTCTTTGGCCAACGGACCAATTCCCTTCCACACTTCTTGCGCTCTATCACAATTCCAAAACAAATGCATAATACTCTCATTCCCTCCACAACCCTCTCTCGGACATCTCTCACTCCTTCCAATCCCCCGACTCTTCTGTACCTCTCTTACTGGCAATGCACCATGCAAACTCTGCCATACAATCTCTCTCTGTCTATTAGTCATACCATCTGTCTGCAAACTCTTCCACACTTTACTCACATTCTGTCCTCTCACCATATTAATATTACACTGAACTTCCTTCTCCCTAATACACTTCACCATAATCTTCTTCTCCTTTAACACATCCTGTCTCACACCTATCAAACCAAACTTTCTCATGAACACCTCAACAAACCCATACCAACCAGGACTCCCCAAAGCATACGGCTTTCTCAGATCTCTCTCCATCCACCCTAATCTGCATAACACACCCCCTCCTAGAAACCTCATCATACATGCAAATTTCCACTGCTCTCCCATACTTCTCCTCACAGCAAACAATAGATTAATCCCCAGATACACTTCAACATTAGGAAAATTCATTCCTCCATTCCTACACTATTTCATCACATTCTCTCTTCTCACCTTCTCCACTTTTGACCCCCAGAAAAATACAAACAAAATCCTATTCAACTTTCTCAGTGTCATATAACCTGGTGGAAACACCAAAGCCACATACAACAGGATCGGCAATATCACACTCTTGATCACCACAATCTTACCAATCATTGACAACTCTCTCATACTCCAAAAATCCAACTTCCTCTTTATTCTAACACCAACCTCTTCCCAACTTTCTCTTCCATCCAGCCTCTCATCAAATTTAACTCCCAACACCTTAATCGCTCCGTCTACACATTTCACCCCTACATCCTCTACTTCATACATCCTTCCAAAAACCTTATACTCACTCTTATCCCAATTAACTCTAAAACCAGAAGCACCGCAAAAATACCCAGCCAACAACTTTGCTCTCTGCAAAGCTCCAACATACTCACAGATCACACAAACATCATCCATATATGCCAACACTTTCAAGTCTCTCCCACCACTCCCAGGAATCCTCACACCTCTCATACACTTATCCCTTCTCAACAACTCCAACAAAGGCTCTATCGCACATATAAAGACCAAGGGTGACAGGGGACACCCCTGTCTCACTCCAGAACACACATTCACTTTCTTACTAACCCAGCCATTAATTAATACTTTACTATACACTCCATCATACAATACTCTAATCATTTTAACAAAACCTTCCGGAAAACCCATTCTATCCAACACTTTAAATAAAAACTCATGTGACAACCTATCAAAAGCTTTCTCAAAATCCAAAGACAACACTCCAACACACTGATCTCTACCCAAGCAATCCCATAATACATCACGCAACAAACCCAAATTCTCACTTATTCTTCTTTTTGGCACACCACATACTTGTTCTTCTCCAATCACCTGATCAATCACATCCCTCATTCTATTCGCCAACACCTTTGCAAGAATTTTATAATCAACATTCAATAACGTAATCGGTCTCCAATTCCTCACATCCTTTCTATCCCCTTTTTTAAAGATCAATACCACCACTCCACTCTTCATACTTTCCTCCAATCTACCATTCTTGCACACAAAATCATAAATCTCCACCAAATCCACTTTAACCGTCTCCCACATTCTAGCATAAAATTCCACCGGCAACCCATCCTCACCTGGTGTCTTATTTCTAGCCATACTTTTAATCACCAACTCCAATTCTTTCACTCCCACACCTTTCACCAGGCTATCTGCCTCCCTGTCATGCACTCTGCTCTCAATCTTCCCAATCACCTCAGACTGCAGACCCATATCACACTCCTTCTCAGCATATAAATCCTTATAAAAATCCTCAACCACACTCAACACTCTTTTTCCTTTAACCATCACACCATCCTTATCATACACCTCTATCAACTCCTCTCTTTTACCAGACACCCTTTTAAAGAAAAACCTTGAGCATCTCTCACCCTTCTCCAACTTATTCAACTTAGCCTGATACACAATCTCTCTTCCTCTCTCCAACATCCACTTCTCTACTTCCTTCTTAATCTCTTCAATCTCACTCTCCACACAACCACCACTCTTCCTCCATTTTTTCAAAAAGATCAATCTCTTCTGCAGCCACTCATACCTTCTTCTCTTTCCCGCAGCTCTCTTATACCCCTCTCTTTTAAAGAAAACATGCGTTCTCTCCTTCACCCAACTCCACCACTGCAATACATCCACAAAATCAGCTTTCCTCCTCTTCCAAACCTCATACTTCTTCACATACCTCTCATACACCCCTCCCTCCTCCATCAAACTAACATTCAATTTCCATAAACCCCGCCCACTCAAACATTCCACATTAAACCCCAAATCACATCTTACACACTCATGATCTGAATACAATACCTTCATTTGCATATACTCCCTACCCACCACTCCTTTTGACACAAAACACATATCCAATCTTGAAGCACACTTTCCCCTATCTGAAAAATAAGTCGGACACACATCAACATTACACAACTTAGCCACATCTTGCAACCTCAAATCATTCACCACATTCCTCAACATCCTACCAGATACATCGATCTTACTCCCTTCAATCTCACAATTGAAATCCCCCACACATACCATAGGCTCTCTCCCCGGCAAAAACAACTTTAACTTCTCAAACAACTCCACCCTCTCATTCTTCTTAACAGACGCATACACATTAAATATTCGAACCTTAACTCCACCCACCTCCACCTTAACCATCAAACACCTTCCCTCTTCAATCACTGTATGGCTCTCTACCTTGAACCTCTTATCCTTAAATAACACACCAACCCCATCATTCCTATTTACAGAAGACATAGACCACACAGAATCCCCATATCCCCACTCCCCCTTCCCTACCTCTTCCACCAACCCACACTCTTGTACACAAATAACATCAGCCCCCATACCTGCCAACTCCTGCAAAATTGCAGCCCTCCTAACCCTACTCCTAAACACCCTAACATTAGATGAAATTATTTTAAAAGACATACTACTATCCCCATATGAAAAAAAACAAAGGAAAAAAACACAACAAAACAATCACCTATATACAAAAGAAAACACCAATCAATGCGATGTTCTACGGGTTAAGGTACCAAGCGGTACTTGTCCATGACCTTCCTGATCCACCTCGGATCTAAATAATGGTTCGAAAGGGTTTCTCGAACTAAACGAAGTCTCCTCACTCCTCTCAGCCCATTCTTTCTTTCTCGCTTTTTTTGGATACCTGTGACACAAATCATCCGCCACTTTCTTCCCTCTATGCCTTCCTGAAGACACAGCACTCTCTGAATCGGTAGTAAAATCTTCAATCACAGGCTCATTCTCCATCTCTTCCTCCAACTCCTTCTGCACCACAGCCACAGTCTTGCTCTCCATAAGCTTAAGTCCAGGTTTTCCCGCCAAAACGGGTTTTCCCTCCAAAATGGGCTTTCCCTCCAAAATTGGATTTCCCTCCAAAATTGGAGACCCCTCCAAAACTGGAGTCCCCTCCAAAACTGGAGTCCCCTCCATCACAGCACTTGTCTCCATTTTATCTCTCTCTTCCAGGTATCTCTTTCCCTCCTCCTGCTTCCTTTCTACCTCTTTCTGTCTTTCGATCTTCTCCTCCTCCCTCCTTTTTCTCTCTTCCGGGCACTCTCTCATCACATGTCCAGCCTCTCCACATACATGGCATTTTTTTGGCTCAGGACACGCATTGGCCTCATGTCCCTCTTTCTGGCAATTCCTGCACACTCTCACAGCCGCACAATTCTCCTTCACATGCCCAAACATATGGCACTTTCTGCAGAACATGGGCTGCCCAGGGTAGGTAAGATAACCTCTCTGCCCCGCAATAGAAAAACTCGCCGGGGGATGCTGCACTCCGTAAATTCCACTGGCATCTTGCTTCAACTTCACCAAAAACTTATACACCGCATTAAACACTCCCAATATGCTCTTCTGTGCAATCCCTCCTCTGACAGTCTCACAGTACTGCTTCAAAAAATTTTCCACCAACTTCACATCCATAAACGGGTTGTATACACGGACTAAAAGGGGTTTCTCCTCCAACTCAAACAAAGGCTCAAATGACACATTCTTCATAATGGTATTTTCCACATTCTCACGCAGGCTCTGGTAAAAGGACAGGCACCCATTAATAGTGTAGAAACTCACATCATATATACCTTGCCGCTTACTTTCCTGTAAGCAAAAGACGTCCTTCATCGGTATCCCGGCCATGTCCTCCACCAAACGACGCCCCACAAACGTGATCTTATTCTTCTCCACATCAGAAACCTCCACCTTCACCCGAATAGTGTTCTTAACGAATCCAGCTGCCATCTTCTCTGTCGGTCTGAGACCACAGTATCGCCTCCTGAAAAAACCCTCTGCAAGCAGAGAAACACGCACCCCTGACCCAGACCAAGTTTACACTTGATCTGAGCCAAAAGGCCGAGAAGCGATAACCGTGAAAGGGGCGGGCCCAACAAGGTCCCCTTCATGGGCACTATCACTGCTTGCTGTCAGGGAGGCTGCCAGACAATTTTCCATGCACACTCTGGGCTGGGGGGCAGTCAACCACCAGTACACACAGCAGAACCTAAACCCATACCATTATTGCTAAGCAGCAAGACAGGGGCCCATTGCACTCCCACGGGGCCTTTTTAAATGCAATCCATAACCCGGATTTGCCAGGAACCCTTCTTACTCCTCCTACTTGCATGTGACACTGGGCTTAGGATCTGCATAGGAAACACACACACAAGCACACACCTACCTTTGTTGCCTGCAGATGCCTCCTTGGCTGTCCCCAAACGGTATCAAACCAACACCCACGGGAAGCTGTAAGCATAGAGGACATGCCTGCACCCCATTGGACTTACCTGTGTGGGTTAAACCCGGGTTATTTGACAACCTATGGCGGTGATGGTTCTGCTCAGGCAGAGCAGTGCTGATGCTCCTCATAAAGCTGTCGCTGCTGTGAAGGTTCTAGGTGACATCACAAATCCCTATGGTTACATACACAACAAAGCTGGGTTGTTGTTGTTTACACTCTGCAAGGCCTGTGGAAGTGAGTGACATCATAGCACTGTAGTTCTGAGGGTTCTAGATGGATGCAACAATCTCCTGTTGCTTCTATGAAGGCCATAATAGACGACATCACCAAACAGCTCCATAGTCACATACACAGCAAAGGAGAGATGTTGTTTACACCTAGTGATGTCAGTGGTATTGAGTGACATCACAGCACAGTGCTAAGGCTCCTGGGCCTGGACACAGCAGCGGCTGCAATATCTCAACGGAGAATACGTTTATATATATGTGTGTGTGTGCGCGTATATATATATATATATATATATATATATATATATATATATATATATATTTCTCCGCCGAAATCACTTTTAAACCCATTTCCACCTTTTTTTCCCTTCTCTTCCTCTTACTTTTTTTTCACGTTTTTTTACGTTTTTCTCCTTTTCGCCTCTTTTCTGGGCGTATTATTCTTCTTTTTCTTCTTTTTTTTCGTCTAATGCATACCCCATCAGTGCAGCAATGCTTATTCAATACCGCCAGCAGATGGAGACACTGGGGGATAATTTTCTAAGGATTTATACTGATTTTTCCTGTCTGAATTTGTCGCACAGAAAGTTGCAGGCCAAATATGTGTGACATTTCTGCGACTTTAGCTTCTAGAGCATTTTTACAACATTATACATAGGTGCTGAATACATAAAAAGCGACTGTTCAGCGACAGACAAGTCGCATCGGCTGAAAGTAGGCCAGAATGTCAGTCCATGTTGGAGCAGGTTTAGATACAGTCTAAAGCATAGATCTCAAAGTCTGTGCACAGAATTTAGCAAGGGCCTCGCACCTTCTGATGCATCAGGTAGGTGCACAATAGCATAGCCTAACCCTCTGTACTTTGGTCTATATTGATGCGGGACATAGACAGCCAGCTGATGACCAATCCATTAGTGCAATGGATGGCTGGAAGCATTTGTCTTTGCCTTTGCAATACCACAGAAGCAATGCATGGTCAATGTACAGCAATGACACACCTGTGTGAACAGCCAGGAGACCCCCCCCCCATGTTATGTTACATAGTTACATAGTTAGTACGGTCGAAAAAAGACATATGTCCATCAAGTTCAACCAGGGAATTAAGGGGTAGGGGTGTGGCGCGATATTGGGGAAGGGATGAGATTTTATATTTCTTCATAAGCATTAATCTTATTTTGTCAATTAGGAACATTCAGCACCCACCCGCTATCAAGGCAGCTGCCTATCATGTCATGCCCTACCTGCACAGGTGTGCTGGCTACTCAAATGATCCAATTAAGGAGGCCATTTAGTCAGCAGCAGCAGAAGTCCTGTGCCTGGACGCTCCAACAGCGGCCAGACACAAGCAGAAGCAGAAGCAGCAGCAGCAGCACCACCTTTTGTTTTTTGGCTGCAGCAGCAGCAGCAGCAAGGCCCACAGGGCTGGCTAGCTGGCTAGCCAGCAAGCAGGTAGCAATGAAAGTAGGAATCTTTCTTTTTAACCCTGTAAGGGGGTGGTGCACTGTACCCGAAGATACTGCCATATCGGGTCAATGCATAGGGCGACGGAAGCAAGCTTCGAAATCGGCCCCCGTTCTCAAAAATCCATTTAATATATGGTCCCCAGATAGGGGACGTATCAGATATTAAACTGATAAGAACAGATACTACACTTGATCTTAGCCAAAAGGCCGAGAAGCGATAACCGTGAAAGGGGCGGGCCCAACAAGGTCCCCTTCATGGGCACTATCACTGCTTGCTGTCAGGGAGGCTGCCAGACAATTTTCCATGCACACTCTGGGCTGGGGGACAGTCAACCACCAGTACACACAGCAGAACCTAAACCCATACCATTATTGCTAAGCAGCAAGACAGGGGCCCATTGCACTCCCACGGGGCCTTTTTAAATGCAATCCATAACCCGGATTTGCCAGGAACCCTTCTTACTCCTCCTACTTGCATGTGACACTGGGCTTAGGATCTGCATAGGAAACACACACACAAGCACACACCTACCTTTGTTGCCTGCAGATGCCTCCTTGGCTGTCCCCAAACGGTATCAAACCAACACCCACGGGAAGCTGTAAGCATAGAGGACATGCCTGCACCCCATTGGACTTACCTGTGTGGGTTAAACCCGGGTTATTTGACAACCTATGGCGGTGATGGTTCTGCTCAGGCAGAGCAGTGCTGATGCTCCTCATAAAGCTGTCGCTGCTGTGAAGGTTCTAGGTGACATCACAAATCCCTATGGTTACATACACAACAAAGCTGGGTTGTTGTTGTTTACACTCTGCAAGGCCTGTGGAAGTGAGTGACATCATAGCACTGTAGTTCTGAGGGTTCTAGATGGATGCAACAATCTCCTGTTGCTTCTATGAAGGCCATAATAGACGACATCACCAAACAGCTCCATAGTCACATACACAGCAAAGGAGAGATGTTGTTTACACCTAGTGATGTCAGTGGTATTGAGTGACATCACAGCACAGTGCTAAGGCTCCTGGGCCTGGACACAGCAGCGGCTGCAATATCTCAACGGAGAATACGTTTATATATATGTGTGTGTGTGCGCGTATATATATATATATATATATATATATATATATATATATTTCTCCGCCGAAATCACTTTTAAACCCATTTCCACCTTTTTTTCCCTTCTCTTCCTCTTACTTTTTTTTCACGTTTTTTTACGTTTTTCTCCTTTTCGCCTCTTTTCTGGGCGTATTATTCTTCTTTTTCTTCTTTTTTTTCGTCTAATGCATACCCCATCAGTGCAGCAATGCTTATTCAATACCGCCAGCAGATGGAGACACTGGGGGATAATTTTCTAAGGATTTATACTGATTTTTCCTGTCTGAATTTGTCGCACAGAAAGTTGCAGGCCAAATATGTGTGACATTTCTGCGACTTTAGCTTCTAGAGCATTTTTACAACATTATACATAGGTGCTGAATACATAAAAAGCGACTGTTCAGCGACAGACAAGTCGCATCGGCTGAAAGTAGGCCAGAATGTCAGTCCATGTTGGAGCAGGTTTAGATACAGTCTAAAGCATAGATCTCAAAGTCTGTGCACAGAATTTAGCAAGGGCCTCGCACCTTCTGATGCATCAGGTAGGTGCACAATAGCATAGCCTAACCCTCTGTACTTTGGTCTATATTGATGCGGGACATAGACAGCCAGCTGATGACCAATCCATTAGTGCAATGGATGGCTGGAAGCATTTGTCTTTGCCTTTGCAATACCACAGAAGCAATGCATGGTCAATGTACAGCAATGACACACCTGTGTGAACAGCCAGGAGACCCCCCCCCCATGTTATGTTACATAGTTACATAGTTAGTACGGTCGAAAAAAGACATATGTCCATCAAGTTCAACCAGGGAATTAAGGGGTAGGGGTGTGGCGCGATATTGGGGAAGGGATGAGATTTTATATTTCTTCATAAGCATTAATCTTATTTTGTCAATTAGGAACATTCAGCACCCACCCGCTATCAAGGCAGCTGCCTATCATGTCATGCCCTACCTGCACAGGTGTGCTGGCTACTCAAATGATCCAATTAAGGAGGCCATTTAGTCAGCAGCAGCAGAAGTCCTGTGCCTGGACGCTCCAACAGCGGCCAGACACAAGCAGAAGCAGAAGCAGCAGCAGCACCACCTTTTGTTTTTTGGCTGCAGCAGCAGCAGCAGCAAGGCCCACAGGGCTGGCTAGCTGGCTAGCCAGCAAGCAGGTAGCAATGAAAGTAGGAATCTTTCTTTTTAACCCTGTAAGGGGGTGGTGCACTGTACCCGAAGATACTGCCATATCGGGTCAATGCATAGGGCGACGGAAGCAAGCTTCGAAATCGGCCCCCGTTCTCAAAAATCCATTTAATATATGGTCCCCAGATAGGGGACGTATCAGATATTAAACTGATAAGAACAGATTTTTTCTTTTTTTATCTAAAGCCGAGGAACGTGCTTTCGATTCACCCAAAGTGCAAGAAAAAGTGCAAACGTGTTACACTAAAAAAAAACGTGCACAAAGGATGCGGTCTATCGCAAGCCCTTCTCCGATAGGAGAGAGGCCCCCCAACAAACCTTACCCTTCACCTCCGGACCAAAAGGTACCTGCGAGGTTCCAGGTTCGATGTCCCTTTTCGCCGAAGCTACTAGGGGACCACAAATGCTCCCGGCATCCCCCTTGGCGTTGGCCAAGGTATCTGCCCGCAGAGCCGATTACGGTAGGTACCCTGCCAAAGCAGGAGTACCCGGGGTGTTTGCAGGGAGGTGCGGAACCTAATGGCCACACACACACCTCCCCTAGACCGCCAGGAGGGACACCCAGAAGGGCTACCGCATCCTGACAAATCCTGTGAACACACAACACGCAAAAAGTGACACAGTGAGACAAAAAAGAAATAAATAAGTGAATG
This sequence comes from Hyla sarda, assembly GCF_029499605.1. Taxonomy (NCBI): domain Eukaryota; kingdom Metazoa; phylum Chordata; class Amphibia; order Anura; family Hylidae; genus Hyla; species Hyla sarda. Next base: position 92,850 of record NW_026610613.1, read on the forward strand.
TGTGCAGATATACTGCCCGGACATCCGGCCGGATCTATAAAAATTTCTCTGATCCTAGCCAGAAGGCCGGGAATCAAGAGGTGAGTGCCACAAGGTGAAGAGATTATGGTGCCCGTGCTTCAACTCAGTGAGCCTATTCTCCCAGTGAGTTTCGGCACCTCGGGGTCACCACTCCCCGAGGCACAAAAGTACCTCGGCTCTAGACCCTCTCAGCCTCATGGCGAGACCCGGAGGGAACAGGTCACATCGGGGCAGCCGTCGAGCTGATTCCTCAGAACCAGCCCCGGAAAGCCCTGGTACACCTGCATCCTCCATGCAGCACCCATCCCCACCAGCATGAAAACTGATAAGAACAGATACTACACTTGATCTTAGCCAAAAGGCCGAGAAGCGATAACCGTGAAAGGGGCGGGCCCAACAAGGTCCCCTTCATGGGCACTATCACTGCTTGCTGTCAGGGAGGCTGCCAGACAATTTTCCATGCACACTCTGGGCTGGGGGGCAGTCAACCACCAGTACACACAGCAGAACCTAAACCCATACCATTATTGCTAAGCAGCAAGACAGGGGCCCATTGCACTCCCACGGGGCCTTTTTAAATGCAATCCATAACCCGGATTTGCCAGGAACCCTTCTTACTCCTCCTACTTGCATGTGACACTGGGCTTAGGATCTGCATAGGAAACACACACACAAGCACACACCTACCTTTGTTGCCTGCAGATGCCTCCTTGGCTGTCCCCAAACGGTATCAAACCAACACCCACGGGAAGCTGTAAGCATAGAGGACATGCCTGCACCCCATTGGACTTACCTGTGTGGGTTAAACCCGGGTTATTTGACAACCTATGGCGGTGATGGTTCTGCTCAGGCAGAGCAGTGCTGATGCTCCTCATAAAGCTGTCGCTGCTCTGAAGGTTCTAGGTGACATCACAAATCCCTATGGTTACATACACAACAAAGCTGGGTTGTTGTTGTTTACACTCTGCAAGGCCTGTGGAAGTGAGTGACATCATAGCACTGTAGTTCTGAGGGTTCTAGATGGATGCAACAATCTCCTGTTGCTTCTATGAAGGCCATAATAGACGACATCACCAAACAGCTCCATAGTCACATACACAGCAAAGGAGAGATGTTGTTTACACCTAGTGATGTCAGTGGTATTGAGTGACATCACAGCACAGTGCTAAGGCTCCTGGGCCTGGACACAGCAGCGGCTGCAATATCTCAACGGAGAATACGTTTATATATATGTGTGTGTGTGCTCGTATATATATATATATATATATATATATATATATATATATATTTCTCCGCCGAAATCACTTTTAAACCCATTTCCACCTTTTTTTCCCTTCTCTTCCTCTTACTTTTTTTTCACGTTTTTTTACGTTTTTCTCCTTTTCGCCTCTTTTCTGGGCGTATTATTCTTCTTTTTCTTCTTTTTTTTCGTCTAATGCATACCCCATCAGTGCAGCAATGCTTATTCAATACCGCCAGCAGATGGAGACACTGGGGGATAATTTTCTAAGGATTTATACTGATTTTTCCTGTCTGAATTTGTCGCACAGAAAGTTGCAGGCCAAATATGTGTGACATTTCTGCGACTTTAGCTTCTAGAGCATTTTTACAACATTATACATAGGTGCTGAATACATAAAAAGCGACTGTTCAGCGACAGACAAGTCGCATCGGCTGAAAGTAGGCCAGAATGTCAGTCCATGTTGGAGCAGGTTTAGATACAGTCTAAAGCATAGATCTCAAAGTCTGTGCACAGAATTTAGCAAGGGCCTCGCACCTTCTGATGCATCAGGTAGGTGCACAATAGCATAGCCTAACCCTCTGTACTTTGGTCTATATTGATGCGGGACATAGACAGCCAGCTGATGACCAATCCATTAGTGCAATGGATGGCTGGAAGCATTTGTCTTTGCCTTTGCAATACCACAGAAGCAATGCATGGTCAATGTACAGCAATGACACACCTGTGTGAACAGCCAGGAGACCCCCCCCCCATGTTATGTTACATAGTTACATAGTTAGTACGGTCGAAAAAAGACATATGTCCATCAAGTTCAACCAGGGAATTAAGGGGTAGGGGTGTGGCGCGATATTGGGGAAGGGATGAGATTTTATATTTCTTCATAAGCATTAATCTTATTTTGTCAATTAGGAACATTCAGCACCCACCCGCTATCAAGGCAGCTGCCTATCATGTCATGCCCTACCTGCACAGGTGTGCTGGCTACTCAAATGATCCAATTAAGGAGGCCATTTAGTCAGCAGCAGCAGAAGTCCTGTGCCTGGACGCTCCAACAGCGGCCAGACACAAGCAGAAGCAGAAGCAGCAGCAGCACCACCTTTTGTTTTTTGGCTGCAGCAGCAGCAGCAGCAAGGCCCACAGGGCTGGCTAGCTGGCTAGCCAGCAAGCAGGTAGCAATGAAAGTAGGAATCTTTCTTTTTAACCCTGTAAGGGGGTGGTGCACTGTACCCGAAGATACTGCCATATCGGGTCAATGCATAGGGCGACGGAAGCAAGCTTCGAAATCGGCCCCCGTTCTCAAAAATCCATTTAATATATGGTCCCCAGATAGGGGACGTATCAGATATTAAACTGATAAGAACAGATACTACACTTGATCTTAGCCAAAAGGCCGAGAAGCGATAACCGTGAAAGGGGCGGGCCCAACAAGGTCCCCTTCATGGGCACTATCACTGCTTGCTGTCAGGGAGGCTGCCAGACAATTTTCCATGCACACTCTGGGCTGGGGGGCAGTCAACCACCAGTACACACAGCAGAACCTAAACCCATACCATTATTGCTAAGCAGCAAGACAGGGGCCCATTGCACTCCCACGGGGCCTTTTTAAATGCAATCCATAACCCGGATTTGCCAGGAACCCTTCTTACTCCTCCTACTTGCATGTGACACTGGGCTTAGGATCTGCATAGGAAACACACACACAAGCACACACCTACCTTTGTTGCCTGCAGATGCCTCCTTGGCTGTCCCCAAACGGTATCAAACCAACACCCACGGGAAGCTGTAAGCATAGAGGACATGCCTGCACCCCATTGGACTTACCTGTGTGGGTTAAACCCGGGTTATTTGACAACCTATGGCGGTGATGGTTCTGCTCAGGCAGAGCAGTGCTGATGCTCCTCATAAAGCTGTCGCTGCTGTGAAGGTTCTAGGTGACATCACAAATCCCTATGGTTACATACACAACAAAGCTGGGTTGTTGTTGTTTACACTCTGCAAGGCCTGTGGAAGTGAGTGACATCATAGCACTGTAGTTCTGAGGGTTCTAGATGGATGCAACAATCTCCTGTTGCTTCTATGAAGGCCATAATAGACGACATCACCAAACAGCTCCATAGTCACATACACAGCAAAGGAGAGATGTTGTTTACACCTAGTGATGTCAGTGGTATTGAGTGACATCACAGCACAGTGCTAAGGCTCCTGGGCCTGGACACAGCAGCGGCTGCAATATCTCAACGGAGAATACGTTTATATATATGTGTGTGTGTGCGCGTATATATATATATATATATATATATATATATATATATATATATTTCTCCGCCGAAATCACTTTTAAACCCATTTCCACCTTTTTTTCCCTTCTCTTCCTCTTACTTTTTTTTCACGTTTTTTTACGGTTTTCTCCTTTTCGCCTCTTTTCTGGGCGTATTATTCTTCTTTTTCTTCTTTTTTTTCGTCTAATGCATACCCCATCAGTGCAGCAATGCTTATTCAATACCGCCAGCAGATGGAGACACTGGGGGATAATTTTCTAAGGATTTATACTGATTTTTCCTGTCTGAATTTGTCGCACAGAAAGTTGCAGGCCAAATATGTGTGACATTTCTGCGACTTTAGCTTCTAGAGCATTTTTACAACATTATACATAGGTGCTGAATACATAAAAAGCGACTGTTCAGCGACAGACAAGTCGCATCGGCTGAAAGTAGGCCAGAATGTCAGTCCATGTTGGAGCAGGTTTAGATACAGTCTAAAGCATAGATCTCAAAGTCTGTGCACAGAATTTAGCAAGGGCCTCGCACCTTCTGATGCATCAGGTAGGTGCACAATAGCATAGCCTAACCCTCTGTACTTTGGTCTATATTGATGCGGGACATAGACAGCCAGCTGATGACCAATCCATTAGTGCAATGGATGGCTGGAAGCATTTGTCTTTGCCTTTGCAATACCACAGAAGCAATGCATGGTCAATGTACAGCAATGACACACCTGTGTGAACAGCCAGGAGACCCCCCCCCCATGTTATGTTACATAGTTACATAGTTAGTACGGTCGAAAAAAGACATATGTCCATCAAGTTCAACCAGGGAATTAAGGGGTAGGGGTGTGGCGCGATATTGGGGAAGGGATGAGATTTTATATTTCTTCATAAGCATTAATCTTATTTTGTCAATTAGGAACATTCAGCACCCACCCGCTATCAAGGCAGCTGCCTATCATGTCATGCCCTACCTGCACAGGTGTGCTGGCTACTCAAATGATCCAATTAAGGAGGCCATTTAGTCAGCAGCAGCAGAAGTCCTGTGCCTGGACGCTCCAACAGCGGCCAGACACAAGCAGAAGCAGAAGCAGCAGCAGCACCACCTTTTGTTTTTTGGCTGCAGCAGCAGCAGCAGCAAGGCCCACAGGGCTGGCTAGCTGGCTAGCCAGCAAGCAGGTAGCAATGAAAGTAGGAATCTTTCTTTTTAACCCTGTAAGGGGGTGGTGCACTGTACCCGAAGATACTGCCATATCGGGTCAATGCATAGGGCGACGGAAGCAAGCTTCGAAATCGGCCCCCGTTCTCAAAAATCCATTTAATATATGGTCTCCAGATAGGGGACGTATCAGATATTAAACTGATAAGAACAGATACTACACTTGATCTTAGCCAAAAGGCCGAGAAGCGATAACCGTGAAAGGGGCGGGCCCAACAAGGTCCCCTTCATGGGCACTATCACTGCTTGCTGTCAGGGAGGCTGCCAGACAATTTTCCATGCACACTCTGGGCTGGGGGGCAGTCAACCACCAGTACACACAGCAGAACCTAAACCCATACCATTATTGCTAAGCAGCAAGACAGGGGCCCATTGCACTCCCACGGGGCCTTTTTAAATGCAATCCATAACCCGGATTTGCCAGGAACCCTTCTTACTCCTCCTACTTGCATGTGACACTGGGCTTAGGATCTGCATAGGAAACACACACACAAGCACACACCTACCTTTGTTGCCTGCAGATGCCTCCTTGGCTGTCCCCAAACGGTATCAAACCAACACCCACGGGAAGCTGTAAGCATAGAGGACATGCCTGCACCCCATTGGACTTACCTGTGTGGGTTAAACCCGGGTTATTTGACAACCTATGGCGGTGATGGTTCTGCTCAGGCAGAGCAGTGCTGATGCTCCTCATAAAGCTGTCGCTGCTGTGAAGGTTCTAGGTGACATCACAAATCCCTATGGTTACATACACAACAAAGCTGGGTTGTTGTTGTTTACACTCTGCAAGGCCTGTGGAAGTGAGTGACATCATAGCACTGTAGTTCTGAGGGTTCTAGATGGATGCAACAATCTCCTGTTGCTTCTATGAAGGCCATAATAGACGACATCACCAAACAGCTCCATAGTCACATACACAGCAAAGGAGAGATGTTGTTTACACCTAGTGATGTCAGTGGTATTGAGTGACATCACAGCACAGTGCTAAGGCTCCTGGGCCTGGACACAGCAGCGGCTGCAATATCTCAACGGAGAATACGTTTATATATATGTGTGTGTGTGCGCGTATATATATATATATATATATATATATATATATATATATATATATATATTTCTCCGCCGAAATCACTTTTAAACCCATTTCCACCTTTTTTTCCCTTCTCTTCCTCTTACTTTTTTTTCACGTTTTTTTACGTTTTTCTCCTTTTCGCCTCTTTTCTGGGCGTATTATTCTTCTTTTTCTTCTTTTTTTTCGTCTAATGCATACCCCATCAGTGCAGCAATGCTTATTCAATACCGCCAGCAGATGGAGACACTGGGGGATAATTTTCTAAGGATTTATACTGATTTTTCCTGTCTGAATTTGTCGCACAGAAAGTTGCAGGCCAAATATGTGTGACATTTCTGCGACTTTAGCTTCTAGAGCATTTTTACAACATTATACATAGGTGCTGAATACATAAAAAGCGACTGTTCAGCGACAGACAAGTCGCATCGGCTGAAAGTAGGCCAGAATGTCAGTCCATGTTGGAGCAGGTTTAGATACAGTCTAAAGCATAGATCTCAAAGTCTGTGCACAGAATTTAGCAAGGGCCTCGCACCTTCTGATGCATCAGGTAGGTGCACAATAGCATAGCCTAACCCTCTGTACTTTGGTCTATATTGATGCGGGACATAGACAGCCAGCTGATGACCAATCCATTAGTGCAATGGATGGCTGGAAGCATTTGTCTTTGCCTTTGCAATACCACAGAAGCAATGCATGGTCAATGTACAGCAATGACACACCTGTGTGAACAGCCAGGAGACCCCCCCCCCATGTTATGTTACATAGTTACATAGTTAGTACGGTCGAAAAAAGACATATGTCCATCAAGTTCAACCAGGGAATTAAGGGGTAGGGGTGTGGCGCGATATTGGGGAAGGGATGAGATTTTATATTTCTTCATAAGCATTAATCTTATTTTGTCAATTAGGAACATTCAGCACCCACCCGCTATCAAGGCAGCTGCCTATCATGTCATGCCCTACCTGCACAGGTGTGCTGGCTACTCAAATGATCCAATTAAGGAGGCCATTTAGTCAGCAGCAGCAGAAGTCCTGTGCCTGGACGCTCCAACAGCGGCCAGACACAAGCAGAAGCAGAAGCAGCAGCAGCACCACCTTTTGTTTTTTGGCTGCAGCAGCAGCAGCAGCAAGGCCCACAGGGCTGGCTAGCTGGCTAGCCAGCAAGCAGGTAGCAATGAAAGTAGGAATCTTTCTTTTTAACCCTGTAAGGGGGTGGTGCACTGTACCCGAAGATACTGCCATATCGGGTCAATGCATAGGGCGACGGAAGCAAGCTTCGAAATCGGCCCCCGTTCTCAAAAATCCATTTAATATATGGTCCCCAGATAGGGGACGTATCAGATATTAAACTGATAAGAACAGATACTACACTTGATCTTAGCCAAAAGGCCGAGAAGCGATAACCGTGAAAGGGGCGGGCCCAACAAGGTCCCCTTCATGGGCACTATCACTGCTTGCTGTCAGGGAGGCTGCCAGACAATTTTCCATGCACACTCTGGGCTGGGGGGCAGTCAACCACCAGTACACACAGCAGAACCTAAACCCATACCATTATTGCTAAGCAGCAAGACAGGGGCCCATTGCACTCCCACGGGGCCTTTTTAAATGCAATCCATAACCCGGATTTGCCAGGAACCCTTCTTACTCCTCCTACTTGCATGTGACACTGGGCTTAGGATCTGCATAGGAAACACACACACAAGCACACACCTACCTTTGTTGCCTGCAGATGCCTCCTTGGCTGTCCCCAAACGGTATCAAACCAACACCCACGGGAAGCTGTAAGCATAGAGGACATGCCTGCACCCCATTGGACTTACCTGTGTGGGTTAAACCCGGGTTATTTGACAACCTATGGCGGTGATGGTTCTGCTCAGGCAGAGCAGTGCTGATGCTCCTCATAAAGCTGTCGCTGCTGTGAAGGTTCTAGGTGACATCACAAATCCCTATGGTTACATACACAACAAAGCTGGGTTGTTGTTGTTTACACTCTGCAAGGCCTGTGGAAGTGAGTGACATCATAGCACTGTAGTTCTGAGGGTTCTAGATGGATGCAACAATCTCCTGTTGCTTCTATGAAGGCCATAATAGACGACATCACCAAACAGCTCCATAGTCACATACACAGCAAAGGAGAGATGTTGTTTACACCTAGTGATGTCAGTGGTATTGAGTGACATCACAGCACAGTGCTAAGGCTCCTGGGCCTGGACACAGCAGCGGCTGCAATATCTCAACGGAGAATACGTTTATATATATGTGTGTGTGTGCGTGTATATATATATATATATATATATATATATATATATATATTTCTCCGCCGAAATCACTTTTAAACCCATTTCCACCTTTTTTTTCCCTTCTCTTCCTCTTACTTTTTTTTCACGTTTTTTTACGTTTTTCTCCTTTTCGCCTCTTTTCTGGGCGTATTATTCTTCTTTTTCTTCTTTTTTTTCGTCTAATGCATACCCCATCAGTGCAGCAATGCTTATTCAATACCGCCAGCAGATGGAGACACTGGGGGATAATTTTCTAAGGATTTATACTGATTTTTCCTGTCTGAATTTGTCGCACAGAAAGTTGCAGGCCAAATATGTGTGACATTTCTGCGACTTTAGCTTCTAGAGCATTTTTACAACATTATACATAGGTGCTGAATACATAAAAAGCGACTGTTCAGCGACAGACAAGTCGCATCGGCTGAAAGTAGGCCAGAATGTCAGTCCATGTTGGAGCAGGTTTAGATACAGTCTAAAGCATAGATCTCAAAGTCTGTGCACAGAATTTAGCAAGGGCCTCGCACCTTCTGATGCATCAGGTAGGTGCACAATAGCATAGCCTAACCCTCTGTACTTTGGTCTATATTGATGCGGGACATAGACAGCCAGCTGATGACCAATCCATTAGTGCAATGGATGGCTGGAAGCATTTGTCTTTGCCTTTGCAATACCACAGAAGCAATGCATGGTCAATGTACAGCAATGACACACCTGTGTGAACAGCCAGGAGACCCCCCCCCCCCCCATGTTATGTTACATAGTTACATAGTTAGTACGGTCGAAAAAAGACATATGTCCATCAAGTTCAACCAGGGAATTAAGGGGTAGGGGTGTGGCGCGATATTGGGGAAGGGATGAGATTTTATATTTCTTCATAAGCATTAATCTTATTTTGTCAATTAGGAACATTCAGCACCCACCCGCTATCAAGGCAGCTGCCTATCATGTCATGCCCTACCTGCACAGGTGTGCTGGCTACTCAAATGATCCAATTAAGGAGGCCATTTAGTCAGCAGCAGCAGAAGTCCTGTGCCTGGACGCTCCAACAGCAGCCAGACACAAGCAGAAGCAGAAGCAGCAGCAGCACCACCTTTTGTTTTTTGGCTGCAGCAGCAGCAGCAGCAGCAAGGCCCACAGGGCTGGCTAGCTGGCTAGCCAGCAAGCAGGTAGCAATGAAAGTAGGAATCTTTCTTTTTAACCCTGTAAGGGGGTGGTGCACTGTACCCGAAGATACTGCCATATCGGGTCAATGCATAGGGCGACGGAAGCAAGCTTCGAAATCGGCCCCCGTTCTCAAAAATCCATTTAATATATGGTCCCCAGACAGGGGACGTATCAGATATTAAACTGATAAGAACAGATACTACACTTGATCTTAGCCAAAAGGCCGAGAAGCGATAACCGTGAAAGGGGCGGGCCCAACAAGGTCCCCTTCATGGGCACTATCACTGCTTGCTGTCAGGGAGGCTGCCAGACAATTTTCCATGCACACTCTGGGCTGGGGGGCAGTCAACCACCAGTACACACAGCAGAACCTAAACCCATACCATTATTGCTAAGCAGCAAGACAGGGGCCCATTGCACTCCCACGGGGCCTTTTTAAATGCAATCCATAACCCGGATTTGCCAGGAACCCTTCTTACTCCTCCTACTTGCATGTGACACTGGGCTTAGGATCTGCATAGGAAACACACACACAAGCACACACCTACCTTTGTTGCCTGCAGATGCCTCCTTGGCTGTCCCCAAACGGTATCAAACCAACACCCACGGGAAGCTGTAAGCATAGAGGACATGCCTGCACCCCATTGGACTTACCTGTGTGGGTTAAACCCGGGTTATTTGACAACCTATGGCGGTGATGGTTCTGCTCAGGCAGAGCAGTGCTGATGCTCCTCATAAAGCTGTCGCTGCTGTGAAGGTTCTAGGTGACATCACAAATCCCTATGGTTACATACACAACAAAGCTGGGTTGTTGTTGTTTACACTCTGCAAGGCCTGTGGAAGTGAGTGACATCATAGCACTGTAGTTCTGAGGGTTCTAGATGGATGCAACAATCTCCTGTTGCTTCTATGAAGGCCATAATAGACGACATCACCAAACAGCTCCATAGTCACATACACAGCAAAGGAGAGATGTTGTTTACACCTAGTGATGTCAGTGGTATTGAGTGACATCACAGCACAGTGCTAAGGCTCCTGGGCCTGGACACAGCAGCGGCTGCAATATCTCAACGGAGAATACGTTTATATATATGTGTGTGTGTGCGCGTATATATATATATATATATATATATATATATATATATATTTCTCCGCCGAAATCACTTTTAAACCCATTTCCACCTTTTTTTCCCTTCTCTTCCTCTTACTTTTTTTTCACGTTTTTTTACGTTTTTCTCCTTTTCGCCTCTTTTCTGGGCGTATTATTCTTCTTTTTCTTCTTTTTTTCCGTCTAATGCATACCCCATCAGTGCAGCAATGCTTATTCAATACCGCCAGCAGATGGAGACACTGGGGGATAATTTTCTAAGGATTTATACTGATTTTTCCTGTCTGAATTTGTCGCACAGAAAGTTGCAGGCCAAATATGTGTGACATTTCTGCGACTTTAGCTTCTAGAGCATTTTTACAACATTATACATAGGTGCTGAATACATAAAAAGCGACTGTTCAGCGACAGACAAGTCGCATCGGCTGAAAGTAGGCCAGAATGTCAGTCCATGTTGGAGCAGGTTTAGATACAGTCTAAAGCATAGATCTCAAAGTCTGTGCACAGAATTTAGCAAGGGCCTCGCACCTTCTGATGCATCAGGTAGGTGCACAATAGCATAGCCTAACCCTCTGTACTTTGGTCTATATTGATGCGGGACATAGACAGCCAGCTGATGACCAATCCATTAGTGCAATGGATGGCTGGAAGCATTTGTCTTTGCCTTTGCAATACCACAGAAGCAATGCATGGTCAATGTACAGCAATGACACACCTGTGTGAACAGCCAGGAGACCCCCCCCCCCCCCCCATGTTATGTTACATAGTTACATAGTTAGTACGGTCGAAAAAAGACATATGTCCATCAAGTTCAACCAGGGAATTAAGGGGTAGGGGTGTGGCGCGATATTGGGGAAGGGATGAGATTTTATATTTCTTCATAAGCATTAATCTTATTTTGTCAATTAGGAACATTCAGCACCCACCCGCTATCAAGGCAGCTGCCTATCATGTCATGCCCTACCTGCACAGGTGTGCTGGCTACTCAAATGATCCAATTAAGGAGGCCATTTAGTCAGCAGCAGCAGAAGTCCTGTGCCTGGACGCTCCAACAGCGGCCAGACACAAGCAGAAGCAGAAGCAGCAGCAGCACCACCTTTTGTTTTTTGGCTGCAGCAGCAGCAGCAGCAAGGCCCACAGGGCTGGCTAGCTGGCTAGCCAGCAAGCAGGTAGCAATGAAAGTAGGAATCTTTCTTTTTAACCCTGTAAGGGGGTGGTGCACTGTACCCGAAGATACTGCCATATCGGGTCAATGCATAGGGCGACGGAAGCAAGCTTCGAAATCGGCCCCCGTTCTCAAAAATCCATTTAATATATGGTCCCCAGATAGGGGACGTATCAGATATTAAACTGATAAGAACAGATACTACACTTGATCTTAGCCAAAAGGCCGAGAAGCGATAACCGTGAAAGGGGCGGGCCCAACAAGGTCCCCTTCATGGGCACTATCACTGCTTGCTGTCAGGGAGGCTGCCAGACAATTTTCCATGCACACTCTGGGCTGGGGGGCAGTCAACCACCAGTACACACAGCAGAACCTAAACCCATACCATTATTGCTAAGCAGCAAGACAGGGGCCCATTGCACTCCCACGGGGCCTTTTTAAATGCAATCCATAACCCGGATTTGCCAGGAACCCTTCTTACTCCTCCTACTTGCATGTGACACTGGGCTTAGGATCTGCATAGGAAACACACACACAAGCACACACCTACCTTTGTTGCCTGCAGATGCCTCCTTGGCTGTCCCCAAACGGTATCAAACCAACACCCACGGGAAGCTGTAAGCATAGAGGACATGCCTGCACCCCATTGGACTTACCTGTGTGGGTTAAACCCGGGTTATTTGACAACCTATGGCGGTGATGGTTCTGCTCAGGCAGAGCAGTGCTGATGCTCCTCATAAAGCTGTCGCTGCTGTGAAGGTTCTAGGTGACATCACAAATCCCTATGGTTACATACACAACAAAGCTGGGTTGTTGTTGTTTACACTCTGCAAGGCCTGTGGAAGTGAGTGACATCATAGCACTGTAGTTCTGAGGGTTCTAGATGGATGCAACAATCTCCTGTTGCTTCTATGAAGGCCATAATAGACGACATCACCAAACAGCTCCATAGTCACATACACAGCAAAGGAGAGATGTTGTTTACACCTAGTGATGTCAGTGGTATTGAGTGACATCACAGCACAGTGCTAAGGCTCCTGGGCCTGGACACAGCAGCGGCTGCAATATCTCAACGGAGAATACGTTTATATATATGTGTGTGTGTGCGCGTATATATATATATATATATATATATATATATATATATATATATATATATTTCTCCGCCGAAATCACTTTTAAACCCATTTCCACCTTTTTTTCCCTTCTCTTCCTCTTACTTTTTTTTCACGTTTTTTTTACGTTTTTCTCCTTTTCGCCTCTTTTCTGGGCGTATTATTCTTCTTTTTCTTCTTTTTTTTCGTCTAATGCATACCCCATCAGTGCAGCAATGCTTATTCAATACCGCCAGCAGATGGAGACACTGGGGGATAATTTTCTAAGGATTTATACTGATTTTTCCTGTCTGAATTTGTCGCACAGAAAGTTGCAGGCCAAATATGTGTGACATTTCTGCGACTTTAGCTTCTAGAGCATTTTTACAACATTATACATAGGTGCTGAATACATAAAAAGCGACTGTTCAGCGACAGACAAGTCGCATCGGCTGAAAGTAGGCCAGAATGTCAGTCCATGTTGGAGCAGGTTTAGATACAGTCTAAAGCATAGATCTCAAAGTCTGTGCACAGAATTTAGCAAGGGCCTCGCACCTTCTGATGCATCAGGTAGGTGCACAATAGCATAGCCTAACCCTCTGTACTTTGGTCTATATTGATGCGGGACATAGACAGCCAGCTGATGACCAATCCATTAGTGCAATGGATGGCTGGAAGCATTTGTCTTTGCCTTTGCAATACCACAGAAGCAATGCATGGTCAATGTACAGCAATGACACACCTGTGTGAACAGCCAGGAGACCCCCCCCCCCCCCCCCATGTTATGTTACATAGTTACATAGTTAGTACGGTCGAAAAAAGACATATGTCCATCAAGTTCAACCAGGGAATTAAGGGGTAGGGGTGTGGCGCGATATTGGGGAAGGGATGAGATTTTATATTTCTTCATAAGCATTAATCTTATTTTGTCAATTAGGAACATTCAGCACCCACCCGCTATCAAGGCAGCTGCCTATCATGTCATGCCCTACCTGCACAGGTGTGCTGGCTACTCAAATGATCCAATTAAGGAGGCCATTTAGTCAGCAGCAGCAGAAGTCCTGTGCCTGGACGCTCCAACAGCGGCCAGACACAAGCAGAAGCAGAAGCAGCAGCAGCAGCACCACCTTTTGTTTTTTGGCTGCAGCAGCAGCAGCAGCAAGGCCCACAGGGCTGGCTAGCTGGCTAGCCAGCAAGCAGGTAGCAATGAAAGTAGGAATCTTTCTTTTTAACCCTGTAAGGGGGTGGTGCACTGTACCCGAAGATACTGCCATATCGGGTCAATGCATAGGGCGACGGAAGCAAGCTTCGAAATCGGCCCCCGTTCTCAAAAATCCATTTAATATATGGTCCCCAGATAGGGGACGTATCAGATATTAAACTGATAAGAACAGATTTTTTTTTTTTTTTTATCTAAAGCCGAGGAACGTGCTTTCGATTCACCCAAAGTGCAAGAAAAAGTGCAAACGTGTTACACTAAAAAAAACGTGCACAAAGGATGCGGTCTATCGCAAGCCCTTCTCCGATAGGAGAGAGGCCCCCCAACAAACCTTACCCTTCGCCTCCAGACCAAAAGGTACCTGCGAGGTTCCAGGTTCGATGTCCCTTTTCGCCGAAGCTACTAGGAGACCACAAATGCTCCCGGCATCCCCCTTGGCGTTAGCCAAGGTATCTGCCCGCAGAGCCGATTACGGTAGGTACCCTGCGAAGCAGGAGTACCCGGGGTGTTTGCAGGGAGGTGCGGAACCTAATGGCCACACACACCTCCCCTAGACCGCCAGGAGGGACACCCAGAAGGGCTACCGCATCCTGACAAATCCTGTGAACACACAACACGCAAAAAGTGACACAGTGAGACAAAAAATAAATAAATAAGTGAATGTGTGCAGATATACTGCCCGGACATCCGGCCGGATCTATAAAAATTTCTCTGATCCTAGCCAGAAGGCCGGGAATCAAGAGGTGAGTGCCACAAGGTGAAGAGATTATGGTGCCCGTGCTTCAACTCAGTGAGCCTATTCTCCCAGTGAGTTTCGGCACCTCGGGGTCACCACTCCCCGAGGCACAAAAGTACCTCGGCTCTAGACCCTCTCAGCCTCATGGCGAGACCCGGAGGGAACAGGTCACATCGGGGCAGCCGTCGAGCTGATTCCTCAGAACCAGCCCCGGAAAGCCCTGGTACACCTGCATCCTCCATGCAGCACCCATCCCCACCAGCATGAAAACTGATAAGAACAGATACTACACTTGATCTTAGCCAAAAGGCCGAGAAGCGATAACCGTGAAAGGGGCGGGCCCAACAAGGTCCCCTTCATGGGCACTATCACTGCTTGCTGTCAGGGAGGCTGCCAGACAATTTTCCATGCACACTCTGGGCTGGGGGGCAGTCAACCACCAGTACACACAGCAGAACCTAAACCCATACCATTATTGCTAAGCAGCAAGACAGGGGCCCATTGCACTCCCACGGGGCCTTTTTAAATGCAATCCATAACCCGGATTTGCCAGGAACCCTTCTTACTCCTCCTACTTGCATGTGACACTGGGCTTAGGATCTGCATAGGAAACACACACACAAGCACACACCTACCTTTGTTGCCTGCAGATGCCTCCTTGGCTGTCCCCAAACGGTATCAAACCAACACCCACGGGAAGCTGTAAGCATAGAGGACATGCCTGCACCCCATTGGACTTACCTGTGTGGGTTAAACCCGGGTTATTTGACAACCTATGGCGGTGATGGTTCTGCTCAGGCAGAGCAGTGCTGATGCTCCTCATAAAGCTGTCGCTGCTGTGAAGGTTCTAGGTGACATCACAAATCCCTATGGTTACATACACAACAAAGCTGGGTTGTTGTTGTTTACACTCTGCAAGGCCTGTGGAAGTGAGTGACATCATAGCACTGTAGTTCTGAGGGTTCTAGATGGATGCAACAATCTCCTGTTGCTTCTATGAAGGCCATAATAGACGACATCACCAAACAGCTCCATAGTCACATACACAGCAAAGGAGAGATGTTGTTTACACCTAGTGATGTCAGTGGTATTGAGTGACATCACAGCACAGTGCTAAGGCTCCTGGGCCTGGACACAGCAGCGGCTGCAATATCTCAACGGAGAATACGTTTATATATATGTGTGTGTGTGCGCGTATATATATATATATATATATATATATATATATATATTTCTCCGCCGAAATCACTTTTAAACCCATTTCCACCTTTTTTTCCCTTCTCTTCCTCTTACTTTTTTTTCACGTTTTTTTACGTTTTTCTCCTTTTCGCCTCTTTTCTGGGCGTATTATTCTTCTTTTTCTTCTTTTTTTTCGTCTAATGCATACCCCATCAGTGCAGCAATGCTTATTCAATACCGCCAGCAGATGGAGACACTGGGGGATAATTTTCTAAGGATTTATACTGATTTTTCCTGTCTGAATTTGTCGCACAGAAAGTTGCAGGCCAAATATGTGTGACATTTCTGCGACTTTAGCTTCTAGAGCATTTTTACAACATTATACATAGGTGCTGAATACATAAAAAGCGACTGTTCAGCGACAGACAAGTCGCATCGGCTGAAAGTAGGCCAGAATGTCAGTCCATGTTGGAGCAGGTTTAGATACAGTCTAAAGCATAGATCTCAAAGTCTGTGCACAGAATTTAGCAAGGGCCTCGCACCTTCTGATGCATCAGGTAGGTGCACAATAGCATAGCCTAACCCTCTGTACTTTGGTCTATATTGATGCGGGACATAGACAGCCAGCTGATGACCAATCCATTAGTGCAATGGATGGCTGGAAGCATTTGTCTTTGCCTTTGCAATACCACAGAAGCAATGCATGGTCAATGTACAGCAATGACACACCTGTGTGAACAGCCAGGAGACCCCCCCCCCCCCCATGTTATGTTACATAGTTACATAGTTAGTACGGTCGAAAAAAGACATATGTCCATCAAGTTCAACCAGGGAATTAAGGGGTAGGGGTGTGGCGCGATATTGGGGAAGGGATGAGATTTTATATTTCTTCATAAGCATTAATCTTATTTTGTCAATTAGGAACATTCAGCACCCACCCGCTATCAAGGCAGCTGCCTATCATGTCATGCCCTACCTGCACAGGTGTGCTGGCTACTCAAATGATCCAATTAAGGAGGCCATTTAGTCAGCAGCAGCAGAAGTCCTGTGCCTGGACGCTCCAACAGCGGCCAGACACAAGCAGAAGCAGAAGCAGCAGCAGCACCACCTTTTGTTTTTTGGCTGCAGCAGCAGCAGCAGCAAGGCCCACAGGGCTGGCTAGCTGGCTAGCCAGCAAGCAGGTAGCAATGAAAGTAGGAATCTTTCTTTTTAACCCTGTAAGGGGGTGGTGCACTGTACCCGAAGATACTGCCATATCGGGTCAATGCATAGGGCGACGGAAGCAAGCTTCGAAATCGGCCCCCGTTCTCAAAAATCCATTTAATATATGGTCCCCAGATAGGGGACGTATCAGATATTAAACTGATAAGAACAGATACTACACTTGATCTTAGCCAAAAGGCCGAGAAGCGATAACCGTGAAAGGGGCGGGCCCAACAAGGTCCCCTTCATGGGCACTATCACTGCTTGCTGTCAGGGAGGCTGCCAGACAATTTTCCATGCACACTCTGGGCTGGGGGGCAGTCAACCACCAGTACACACAGCAGAACCTAAACCCATACCATTATTGCTAAGCAGCAAGACAGGGGCCCATTGCACTCCCACGGGGCCTTTTTAAATGCAATCCATAACCCGGATTTGCCAGGAACCCTTCTTACTCCTCCTACTTGCATGTGACACTGGGCTTAGGATCTGCATAGGAAACACACACACAAGCACACACCTACCTTTGTTGCCTGCAGATGCCTCCTTGGCTGTCCCCAAACGGTATCAAACCAACACCCACGGGAAGCTGTAAGCATAGAGGACATGCCTGCACCCCATTGGACTTACCTGTGTGGGTTAAACCCGGGTTATTTGACAACCTATGGCGGTGATGGTTCTGCTCAGGCAGAGCAGTGCTGATGCTCCTCATAAAGCTGTCGCTGCTGTGAAGGTTCTAGGTGACATCACAAATCCCTATGGTTACATACACAACAAAGCTGGGTTGTTGTTGTTTACACTCTGCAAGGCCTGTGGAAGTGAGTGACATCATAGCACTGTAGTTCTGAGGGTTCTAGATGGATGCAACAATCTCCTGTTGCTTCTATGAAGGCCATAATAGACGACATCACCAAACAGCTCCATAGTCACATACACAGCAAAGGAGAGATGTTGTTTACACCTAGTGATGTCAGTGGTATTGAGTGACATCACAGCACAGTGCTAAGGCTCCTGGGCCTGGACACAGCAGCGGCTGCAATATCTCAACGGAGAATACGTTTATATATATGTGTGTGTGTGCGCGTATATATATATATATATATATATATATATATATATATATATATATTTCTCCGCCGAAATCACTTTTAAACCCATTTCCACCTTTTTTTCCCTTCTCTTCCTCTTACTTTTTTTTCACGTTTTTTTACGTTTTTCTCCTTTTCGCCTCTTTTCTGGGCGTATTATTCTTCTTTTTCTTCTTTTTTTTCGTCTAATGCATACCCCATCAGTGCAGCAATGCTTATTCAATACCGCCAGCAGATGGAGACACTGGGGGATAATTTTCTAAGGATTTATACTGATTTTTCCTGTCTGAATTTGTCGCACAGAAAGTTGCAGGCCAAATATGTGTGACATTTCTGCGACTTTAGCTTCTAGAGCATTTTTACAACATTATACATAGGTGCTGAATACATAAAAAGCGACTGTTCAGCGACAGACAAGTCGCATCGGCTGAAAGTAGGCCAGAATGTCAGTCCATGTTGGAGCAGGTTTAGATACAGTCTAAAGCATAGATCTCAAAGTCTGTGCACAGAATTTAGCAAGGGCCTCGCACCTTCTGATGCATCAGGTAGGTGCACAATAGCATAGCCTAACCCTCTGTACTTTGGTCTATATTGATGCGGGACATAGACAGCCAGCTGATGACCAATCCATTAGTGCAATGGATGGCTGGAAGCATTTGTCTTTGCCTTTGCAATACCACAGAAGCAATGCATGGTCAATGTACAGCAATGACACACCTGTGTGAACAGCCAGGAGACCCCCCCCCCCCCCCCCCCCCCCATGTTATGTTACATAGTTACATAGTTAGTACGGTCGAAAAAAGACATATGTCCATCAAGTTCAACCAGGGAATTAAGGGGTAGGGGTGTGGCGCGATATTGGGGAAGGGATGAGATTTTATATTTCTTCATAAGCATTAATCTTATTTTGTCAATTAGGAACATTCAGCACCCACCCGCTATCAAGGCAGCTGCCTATCATGTCATGCCCTACCTGCACAGGTGTGCTGGCTACTCAAATGATCCAATTAAGGAGGCCATTTAGTCAGCAGCAGCAGAAGTCCTGTGCCTGGACGCTCCAACAGCGGCCAGACACAAGCAGAAGCAGAAGCAGCAGCAGCAGCAGCAAGGCCCACAGGGCTGGCTAGCTGGCTAGCCAGCAAGCAGGTAGCAATGAAAGTAGGAATCTTTCTTTTTAACCCTGTAAGAGGGTGGTGCACTGTACCCGAAGATACTGCCATATCGGGTCAATGCATAGGGCGACGGAAGCAAGCTTCGAAATCGGCCCCCGTTCTCAAAAATCCATTTAATATATGGTCCCCAGATAGGGGACGTATCAGATATTAAACTGATAAGAACAGATACTACACTTGATCTTAGCCAAAAGGCCGAGAAGCGATAACCGTGAAAGGGGCGGGCCCAACAAGGTCCCCTTCATGGGCACTATCACTGCTTGCTGTCAGGGAGGCTGCCAGACAATTTTCCATGCACACTCTGGGCTGGGGGGCAGTCAACCACCAGTACACACAGCAGAACCTAAACCCATACCATTATTGCTAAGCAGCAAGACAGGGGCCCATTGCACTCCCACGGGGCCTTTTTAAATGCAATCCATAACCCGTATTTGCCAGGAACCCTTCTTACTCCTCCTACTTGCATGTGACACTGGGCTTAGGATCTGCATAGGAAACACACACACAAGCACACACCTACCTTTGTTGCCTGCAGATGCCTCCTTGGCTGTCCCCAAACGGTATCAAACCAACACCCACGGGAAGCTGTAAGCATAGAGGACATGCCTGCACCCCATTGGACTTACCTGTGTGGGTTAAACCCGGGTTATTTGACAACCTATGGCGGTGATGGTTCTGCTCAGGCAGAGCAGTGCTGATGCTCCTCATAAAGCTGTCGCTGCTGTGAAGGTTCTAGGTGACATCACAAATCCCTATGGTTACATACACAACAAAGCTGGGTTGTTGTTGTTTACACTCTGCAAGGCCTGTGGAAGTGAGTGACATCATAGCACTGTAGTTCTGAGGGTTCTAGATGGATGCAACAATCTCCTGTTGCTTCTATGAAGGCCATAATAGACGACATCACCAAACAGCTCCATAGTCACATACACAGCAAAGGAGAGATGTTGTTTACACCTAGTGATGTCAGTGGTATTGAGTGACATCACAGCACAGTGCTAAGGCTCCTGGGCCTGGACACAGCAGCGGCTGCAATATCTCAACGGAGAATACGTTTATATATATGTGTGTGTGTGCGCGTATATATATATATATATATATATATATATATATATATATATATATATATATATTTCTCCGCCGAAATCACTTTTAAACCCATTTCCACCTTTTTTTCCCTTCTCTTCCTCTTACTTTTTTTTCACGTTTTTTTACGTTTTTCTCCTGGGCGTATTATTCTTCTTTTTCTTCTTTTTTTTCGTCTAATGCATACCCCATCAGTGCAGCAATGCTTATTCAATACCGCCAGCAGATGGAGACACTGGGGGATAATTTTCTAAGGATTTATACTGATTTTTCCTGTCTGAATTTGTCGCACAGAAAGTTGCAGGCCAAATATGTGTGACATTTCTGCGACTTTAGCTTCTAGAGCATTTTTACAACATTATACATAGGTGCTGAATACATAAAAAGCGACTGTTCAGCGACAGACAAGTCGCATCGGCTGAAAGTAGGCCAGAATGTCAGTCCATGTTGGAGCAGGTTTAGATACAGTCTAAAGCATAGATCTCAAAGTCTGTGCACAGAATTTAGCAAGGGCCTCGCACCTTCTGATGCATCAGGTAGGTGCACAATAGCATAGCCTAACCCTCTGTACTTTGGTCTATATTGATGCGGGACATAGACAGCCAGCTGATGACCAATCCATTAGTGCAATGGATGGCTGGAAGCATTTGTCTTTGCCTTTGCAATACCACAGAAGCAATGCATGGTCAATGTACAGCAATGACACACCTGTGTGAACAGCCAGGAGACCCCCCCCCCCCCCCCCCCCATGTTATGTTACATAGTTACATAGTTAGTACGGTCGAAAAAAGACATATGTCCATCAAGTTCAACCAGGGAATTAAGGGGTAGGGGTGTGGCGCGATATTGGGGAAGGGATGAGATTTTATATTTCTTCATAAGCATTAATCTTATTTTGTCAATTAGGAACATTCAGCACCCACCCGCTATCAAGGCAGCTGCCTATCATGTCATGCCCTACCTGCACAGGTGTGCTGGCTACTCAAATGATCCAATTAAGGAGGCCATTTAGTCAGCAGCAGCAGAAGTCCTGTGCCTGGACGCTCCAACAGCGGCCAGACACAAGCAGAAGCAGAAGCAGCAGCAGCACCACCTTTTGTTTTTTGGCTGCAGCAGCAGCAGCAGCAAGGCCCACAGGGCTGGCTAGCTGGCTAGCCAGCAAGCAGGTAGCAATGAAAGTAGGAATCTTTCTTTTTAACCCTGTAAGGGGGTGGTGCACTGTACCCGAAGATACTGCCATATCGGGTCAATGCATAGGGCGACGGAAGCAAGCTTCGAAATCGGCCCCCGTTCTCAAAAATCCATTTAATATATGGTCCCCAGATAGGGGACGTATCAGATATTAAACTGATAAGAACAGATACTACACTTGATCTTAGCCAAAAGGCCGAGAAGCGATAACCGTGAAAGGGGCGGGCCCAACAAGGTCCCCTTCATGGGCACTATCACTGCTTGCTGTCAGGGAGGCTGCCAGACAATTTTCCATGCACACTCTGGGTTGGGGGGCAGTCAACCACCAGTACACACAGCAGAACCTAAACCCATACCATTATTGCTAAGCAGCAAGACAGGGGCCCATTGCACTCCCACGGGGCCTTTTTAAATGCAATCCATAACCCGGATTTGCCAGGAACCCTTCTTACTCCTCCTACTTGCATGTGACACTGGGCTTAGGATCTGCATAGGAAACACACACACAAGCACACACCTACCTTTGTTGCCTGCAGATGCCTCCTTGGCTGTCCCCAAACGGTATCAAACCAACACCCACGGGAAGCTGTAAGCATAGAGGACATGCCTGCACCCCATTGGACTTACCTGTGTGGGTTAAACCCGGGTTATTTGACAACCTATGGCGGTGATGGTTCTGCTCAGGCAGAGCAGTGCTGATGCTCCTCATAAAGCTGTCGCTGCTGTGAAGGTTCTAGGTGACATCACAAATCCCTATGGTTACATACACAACAAAGCTGGGTTGTTGTTGTTTACACTCTGCAAGGCCTGTGGAAGTGAGTGACATCATAGCACTGTAGTTCTGAGGGTTCTAGATGGATGCAGCAATCTCCTGTTGCTTCTATGAAGGCCATAATAGACGACATCACCAAACAGCTCCATAGTCACATACACAGCAAAGGAGAGATGTTGTTTACACCTAGTGATGTCAGTGGTATTGAGTGACATCACAGCACAGTGCTAAGGCTCCTGGGCCTGGACACAGCAGCGGCTGCAATATCTCAACGGAGAATACGTTTATATATATGTGTGTGTGTGCGCGTATATATATATATATATATATATATATATATATATATATATATATATTCTCCGCCGAAATCACTTTTAAACCCATTTCCACCTTTTTTTCCCTTCTCTTCCTCTTACTTTTTTTTCACGTTTTTTTACGTTTTTCTCCTTTTCGCCTCTTTTCTGGGCGTATTATTCTTCTTTTTCTTCTTTTTTTTCGTCTAATGCATACCCCATCAGTGCAGCAATGCTTATTCAATACCGCCAGCAGATGGAGACACTGGGGGATAATTTTCTAAGGATTTATACTGATTTTTCCTGTCTGAATTTGTCGCACAGAAAGTTGCAGGCCAAATATGTGTGACATTTCTGCGACTTTAGCTTCTAGAGCATTTTTACAACATTATACATAGGTGCTGAATACATAAAAAGCGACTGTTCAGCGACAGACAAGTCGCATCGGCTGAAAGTAGGCCAGAATGTCAGTCCATGTTGGAGCAGGTTTAGATACAGTCTAAAGCATAGATCTCAAAGTCTGTGCACAGAATTTAGCAAGGGCCTCGCACCTTCTGATGCATCAGGTAGGTGCACAATAGCATAGCCTAACCCTCTGTACTTTGGTCTATATTGATGCGGGACATAGACAGCCAGCTGATGACCAATCCATTAGTGCAATGGATGGCTGGAAGCATTTGTCTTTGCCTTTGCAATACCACAGAAGCAATGCATGGTCAATGTACAGCAATGACACACCTGTGTGAACAGCCAGGAGACCCCCCCCCCCCCCCCCCCCATGTTATGTTACATAGTTACATAGTTAGTACGGTCGAAAAAAGACATATGTCCATCAAGTTCAACCAGGGAATTAAGGGGTAGGGGTGTGGCGCGATATTGGGGAAGGGATGAGATTTTATATTTCTTCATAAGCATTAATCTTATTTTGTCAATTAGGAACATTCAGCACCCACCCGCTATCAAGGCAGCTGCCTATCATGTCATGCCCTACCTGCACAGGTGTGCTGGCTACTCAAATGATCCAATTAAGGAGGCCATTTAGTCAGCAGCAGCAGAAGTCCTGTGCCTGGACGCTCCAACAGCGGCCAGACACAAGCAGAAGCAGAAGCAGCAGCAGCACCACCTTTTGTTTTTTGGCTGCAGCAGCAGCAGCAGCAGCAAGGCCCACAGGGCTGGCTAGCTGGCTAGCCAGCAAGCAGGTAGCAATGAAAGTAGGAATCTTTCTTTTTAACCCTGTAAGGGGGTGGTGCACTGTACCCGAAGATACTGCCATATCGGGTCAATGCATAGGGCGACGGAAGCAAGCTTCGAAATCGGCCCCCGTTCTCAAAAATCCATTTAATATATGGTCCCCAGATAGGGGACGTATCAGATATTAAACTGATAAGAACAGATACTACACTTGATCTTAGCCAAAAGGCCGAGAAGCGATAACCGTGAAAGGGGCGGGCCCAACAAGGTCCCCTTCATGGGCACTATCACTGCTTGCTGTCAGGGAGGCTGCCAGACAATTTTCCATGCACACTCTGGGCTGGGGGGCAGTCAACCACCAGTACACACAGCAGAACCTAAACCCATACCATTATTGCTAAGCAGCAAGACAGGGGCCCATTGCACTCCCACGGGGCCTTTTTAAATGCAATCCATAACCCGGATTTGCCAGGAACCCTTCTTACTCCTCCTACTTGCATGTGACACTGGGCTTAGGATCTACATAGGAAACACACACACAAGCACACACCTACCTTTGTTGCCTGCAGATGCCTCCTTGGCTGTCCCCAAACGGTATCAAACCAACACCCACGGGAAGCTGTAAGCATAGAGGACATGCCTGCACCCCATTGGACTTACCTGTGTGGGTTAAACCCGGGTTATTTGACAACCTATGGCGGTGATGGTTCTGCTCAGGCAGAGCAGTGCTGATGCTCCTCATAAAGCTGTCGCTGCTGTGAAGGTTCTAGGTGACATCACAAATCCCTATGGTTACATACACAACAAAGCTGGGTTGTTGTTGTTTACACTCTGCAAGGCCTGTGGAAGTGAGTGACATCATAGCACTGTAGTTCTGAGGGTTCTAGATGGATGCAACAATCTCCTGTTGCTTCTATGAAGGCCATAATAGACGACATCACCAAACAGCTCCATAGTCACATACACAGCAAAGGAGAGATGTTGTTTACACCTAGTGATGTCAGTGGTATTGAGTGACATCACAGCACAGTGCTAAGGCTCCTGGGCCTGGACACAGCAGCGGCTGCAATATCTCAACGGAGAATACGTTTATATATATGTGTGTGTGTGCGCGTATATATATATATATATATATATATATATATATATATATATATATTCTCCGCCGAAATCACTTTTAAACCCATTTCCACCTTTTTTTCCCTTCTCTTCCTCTTACTTTTTTTTCACGTTTTTTTACGTTTTTCTCCTTTTCGCCTCTTTTCTGGGCGTATTATTCTTCTTTTTCTTCTTTTTTTTCGTCTAATGCATACCCCATCAGTGCAGCAATGCTTATTCAATACCGCCAGCAGATGGAGACACTGGGGGATAATTTTCTAAGGATTTATACTGATTTTTCCTGTCTGAATTTGTCGCACAGAAAGTTGCAGGCCAAATATGTGTGACATTTCTGCGACTTTAGCTTCTAGAGCATTTTTACAACATTATACATAGGTGCTGAATACATAAAAAGCGACTGTTCAGCGACAGACAAGTCGCATCGGCTGAAAGTAGGCCAGAATGTCAGTCCATGTTGGAGCAGGTTTAGATACAGTCTAAAGCATAGATCTCAAAGTCTGTGCACAGAATTTAGCAAGGGCCTCGCACCTTCTGATGCATCAGGTAGGTGCACAATAGCATAGCCTAACCCTCTGTACTTTGGTCTATATTGATGCGGGACATAGACAGCCAGCTGATGACCAATCCATTAGTGCAATGGATGGCTGGAAGCATTTGTCTTTGCCTTTGCAATACCACAGAAGCAATGCATGGTCAATGTACGCAATGACACACCTGTGTGAACAGCCAGGAGACCCCCCCCCCCCCCCCCCCCATGTTATGTTACATAGTTACATAGTTAGTACGGTCGAAAAAAGACATATGTCCATCAAGTTCAACCAGGGAATTAAGGGGTAGGGGTGTGGCGCGATATTGGGGAAGGGATGAGATTTTATATTTCTTCATAAGCATTAATCTTATTTTGTCAATTAGGAACATTCAGCACCCACCCGCTATCAAGGCAGCTGCCTATCATGTCATGCCCTACCTGCACAGGTGTGCTGGCTACTCAAATGATCCAATTAAGGAGGCCATTTAGTCAGCAGCAGCAGAAGTCCTGTGCCTGGACGCTCCAACAGCGGCCAGACACAAGCAGAAGCAGAAGCAGCAGCAGCACCACCTTTTGTTTTTTGGCTGCAGCAGCAGCAGCAGCAAGGCCCACAGGGCTGGCTAGCTGGCTAGCCAGCAAGCAGGTAGCAATGAAAGTAGGAATCTTTCTTTTTAACCCTGTAAGGGGGTGGTGCACTGTACCCGAAGATACTGCCATATCGGGTCAATGCATAGGGCGACGGAAGCAAGCTTCGAAATCGGCCCCCGTTCTCAAAAATCCATTTAATATATGGTCCCCAGATAGGGGACGTATCAGATATTAAACTGATAAGAACAGATACTACACTTGATCTTAGCCAAAAGGCCGAGAAGCGATAACCGTGAAAGGGGCGGGCCCAACAAGGTCCCCTTCATGGGCACTATCACTGCTTGCTGTCAGGGAGGCTGCCAGACAATTTTCCATGCACACTCTGGGCTGGGGGGCAGTCAACCACCAGTACACACAGCAGAACCTAAACCCATACCATTATTGCTAAGCAGCAAGACAGGGGCCCATTGCACTCCCACGGGGCCTTTTTAAATGCAATCCATAACCCGGATTTGCCAGGAACCCTTCTTACTCCTCCTACTTGCATGTGACACTGGGCTTAGGATCTGCATAGGAAACACACACACAAGCACACACCTACCTTTGTTGCCTGCAGATGCCTCCTTGGCTGTCCCCAAACGGTATCAAACCAACACCCACGGGAAGCTGTAAGCATAGAGGACATGCCTGCACCCCATTGGACTTACCTGTGTGGGTTAAACCCGGGTTATTTGACAACCTATGGCGGTGATGGTTCTGCTCAGGCAGAGCAGTGCTGATGCTCCTCATAAAGCTGTCGCTGCTGTGAAGGTTCTAGGTGACATCACAAATCCCTATGGTTACATACACAACAAAGCTGGGTTGTTGTTGTTTACACTCTGCAAGGCCTGTGGAAGTGAGTGACATCATAGCACTGTAGTTCTGAGGGTTCTAGATGGATGCAACAATCTCCTGTTGCTTCTATGAAGGCCATAATAGACGACATCACCAAACAGCTCCATAGTCACATACACAGCAAAGGAGAGATGTTGTTTACACCTAGTGATGTCAGTGGTATTGAGTGACATCACAGCACAGTGCTAAGGCTCCTGGGCCTGGACACAGCAGCGGCTGCAATATCTCAACGGAGAATACGTTTATATATATGTGTGTGTGTGCGCGTATATATATATATATATATATATATATATATATATATATATATATATATATATTTCTCCGCCGAAATCACTTTTAAACCCATTTCCACCTTTTTTTCCCTTCTCTTCCTCTTACTTTTTTTTCACGTTTTTTTACGTTTTTCTCCTTTTCGCCTCTTTTCTGGGCGTATTATTCTTCTTTTTCTTCTTTTTTTTCGTCTAATGCATACCCCATCAGTGCAGCAATGCTTATTCAATACCGCCAGCAGATGGAGACACTGGGGGATAATTTTCTAAGGATTTATACTGATTTTTCCTGTCTGAATTTGTCGCACAGAAAGTTGCAGGCCAAATATGTGTGACATTTCTGCGACTTTAGCTTCTAGAGCATTTTTACAACATTATACATAGGTGCTGAATACATAAAAAGCGACTGTTCAGCGACAGACAAGTCGCATCGGCTGAAAGTAGGCCAGAATGTCAGTCCATGTTGGAGCAGGTTTAGATACAGTCTAAAGCATAGATCTCAAAGTCTGTGCACAGAATTTAGCAAGGGCCTCGCACCTTCTGATGCATCAGGTAGGTGCACAATAGCATAGCCTAACCCTCTGTACTTTGGTCTATATTGATGCGGGACATAGACAGCCAGCTGATGACCAATCCATTAGTGCAATGGATGGCTGGAAGCATTTGTCTTTGCCTTTGCAATACCACAGAAGCAATGCATGGTCAATGTACAGCAATGACACACCTGTGTGAACAGCCAGGAGACCCCCCCCCCCCCCCCCCCCCCCATGTTATGTTACATAGTTACATAGTTAGTACGGTCGAAAAAAGACATATGTCCATCAAGTTCAACCAGGGAATTAAGGGGTAGGGGTGTGGCGCGATATTGGGGAAGGGATGAGATTTTATATTTCTTCATAAGCATTAATCTTATTTTGTCAATTAGGAACATTCAGCACCCACCCGCTATCAAGGCAGCTGCCTATCATGTCATGCCCTACCTGCACAGGTGTGCTGGCTACTCAAATGATCCAATTAAGGAGGCCATTTAGTCAGCAGCAGCAGAAGTCCTGTGCCTGGACGCTCCAACAGCGGCCAGACACAAGCAGAAGCAGAAGCAGCAGCAGCAGCAGCAAGGCCCACAGGGCTGGCACAGGGCTGGCTAGCTGGCTAGCCAGCAAGCAGGTAGCAATGAAAGTAGGAATCTTTCTTTTTAACCCTGTAAGGGGGTGGTGCACTGTACCCGAAGATACTGCCATATCGGGTCAATGCATAGGGCGACGGAAGCAAGCTTCGAAATCGGCCCCCGTTCTCAAAAATCCATTTAATATATGGTCCCCAGATAGGGGACGTATCAGATATTAAACTGATAAGAACAGATACTACACTTGATCTTAGCCAAAAGGCCGAGAAGCGATAACCGTGAAAGGGGCGGGCCCAACAAGGTCCCCTTCATGGGCACTATCACTGCTTGCTGTCAGGGAGGCTGCCAGACAATTTTCCATGCACACTCTGGGCTGGGGGGCAGTCAACCACCAGTACACACAGCAGAACCTAAACCCATACCATTATTGCTAAGCAGCAAGACAGGGGCCCATTGCACTCCCACGGGGCCTTTTTAAATGCAATCCATAACCCGGATTTGCCAGGAACCCTTCTTACTCCTCCTACTTGCATGTGACACTGGGCTTAGGATCTGCATAGGAAACACACACACAAGCACACACCTACCTTTGTTGCCTGCAGATGCCTCCTTGGCTGTCCCCAAACGGTATCAAACCAACACCCACGGGAAGCTGTAAGCATAGAGGACATGCCTGCACCCCATTGGACTTACCTGTGTGGGTTAAACCCGGGTTATTTGACAACCTATGGCGGTGATGGTTCTGCTCAGGCAGAGCAGTGCTGATGCTCCTCATAAAGCTGTCGCTGCTGTGAAGGTTCTAGGTGACATCACAAATCCCTATGGTTACATACACAACAAAGCTGGGTTGTTGTTGTTTACACTCTGCAAGGCCTGTGGAAGTGAGTGACATCATAGCACTGTAGTTCTGAGGGTTCTAGATGGATGCAACAATCTCCTGTTGCTTCTATGAAGGCCATAATAGACGACATCACCAAACAGCTCCATAGTCACATACACAGCAAAGGAGAGATGTTGTTTACACCTAGTGATGTCAGTGGTATTGAGTGACATCACAGCACAGTGCTAAGGCTCCTGGGCCTGGACACAGCAGCGGCTGCAATATCTCAACGGAGAATACGTTTATATATATGTGTGTGTGTGCGCGTATATATATATATATATATATATATATATATATATATATATATATTTCTCCGCCGAAATCACTTTTAAACCCATTTCCACCTTTTTTTCCCTTCTCTTCCTCTTACTTTTTTTTCACGTTTTTTTACGTTTTTCTCCTTTTCGCCTCTTTTCTGGGCGTATTATTCTTCTTTTTCTTCTTTTTTTTCGTCTAATGCATACCCCATCAGTGCAGCAATGCTTATTCAATACCGCCAGCAGATGGAGACACTGGGGGATAATTTTCTAAGGATTTATACTGATTTTTCCTGTCTGAATTTGTCGCACAGAAAGTTGCAGGCCAAATATGTGTGACATTTCTGCGACTTTAGCTTCTAGAGCATTTTTACAACATTATACATAGGTGCTGAATACATAAAAAGCGACTGTTCAGCGACAGACAAGTCGCATCGGCTGAAAGTAGGCCAGAATGTCAGTCCATGTTGGAGCAGGTTTAGATACAGTCTAAAGCATAGATCTCAAAGTCTGTGCACAGAATTTAGCAAGGGCCTCGCACCTTCTGATGCATCAGGTAGGTGCACAATAGCATAGCCTAACCCTCTGTACTTTGGTCTATATTGATGCGGGACATAGACAGCCAGCTGATGACCAATCCATTAGTGCAATGGATGGCTGGAAGCATTTGTCTTTGCCTTTGCAATACCACAGAAGCAATGCATGGTCAACGTACAGCAATGACACACCTGTGTGAACAGCCAGGAGACCCCCCCCCCCCCCCCATGTTATGTTACATAGTTACATAGTTAGTACGGTCGAAAAAAGACATATGTCCATCAAGTTCAACCAGGGAATTAAGGGGTAGGGGTGTGGCGCGATATTGGGGAAGGGATGAGATTTTATATTTCTTCATAAGCATTAATCTTATTTTGTCAATTAGGAACATTCAGCACCCACCCGCTATCAAGGCAGCTGCCTATCATGTCATGCCCTACCTGCACAGGTGTGCTGGCTACTCAAATGATCCAATTAAGGAGGCCATTTAGTCAGCAGCAGCAGAAGTCCTGTGCCTGGACGCTCCAACAGCGGCCAGACACAAGCAGAAGCAGAAGCAGCAGCAGCACCACCTTTTGTTTTTTGGCTGCAGCAGCAGCAGCAGCAAGGCCCACAGGGCTGGCTAGCTGGCTAGCCAGCAAGCAGGTAGCAATGAAAGTAGGAATCTTTCTTTTTAACCCTGTAAGGGGGTGGTGCACTGTACCCGAAGATACTGCCATATCGGGTCAATGCATAGGGCGACGGAAGCAAGCTTCGAAATCGGCCCCCGTTCTCAAAAATCCATTTAATATATGGTCCCCAGATAGGGGACGTATCAGATATTAAACTGATAAGAACAGATACTACACTTGATCTTAGCCAAAAGGCCGAGAAGCGATAACCGTGAAAGGGGCGGGCCCAACAAGGTCCCCTTCATGGGCACTATCACTGCTTGCTGTCAGGGAGGCTGCCAGACAATTTTCCATGCACACTCTGGGCTGGGGGGCAGTCAACCACCAGTACACACAGCAGAACCTAAACCCATACCATTATTGCTAAGCAGCAAGACAGGGGCCCATTGCACTCCCACGGGGCCTTTTTAAATGCAATCCATAACCCGGATTTGCCAGGAACCCTTCTTACTCCTCCTACTTGCATGTGACACTGGGCTTAGGATCTGCATAGGAAACACACACACAAGCACACACCTACCTTTGTTGCCTGCAGATGCCTCCTTGGCTGTCCCCAAACGGTATCAAACCAACACCCACGGGAAGCTGTAAGCATAGAGGACATGCCTGCACCCCATTGGACTTACCTGTGTGGGTTAAACCCGGGTTATTTGACAACCTATGGCGGTGATGGTTCTGCTCAGGCAGAGCAGTGCTGATGCTCCTCATAAAGCTGTCGCTGCTGTGAAGGTTCTAGGTGACATCACAAATCCCTATGGTTACATACACAACAAAGCTGGGTTGTTGTTGTTTACACTCTGCAAGGCCTGTGGAAGTGAGTGACATCATAGCACTGTAGTTCTGAGGGTTCTAGATGGATGCAACAATCTCCTGTTGCTTCTATGAAGGCCATAATAGACGACATCACCAAACAGCTCCATAGTCACATACACAGCAAAGGAGAGATGTTGTTTACACCTAGTGATGTCAGTGGTATTGAGTGACATCACAGCACAGTGCTAAGGCTCCTGGGCCTGGACACAGCAGCGGCTGCAATATCTCAACGGAGAATACGTTTATATATATGTGTGTGTGTGCGCGTATATATATATATATATATATATATATATATATATATATATTTCTCCGCCAAAATCACTTTTAAACCCATTTCCACCTTTTTTTCCCTTCTCTTCCTCTTACTTTTTTTTCACGTTTTTTTACGTTTTTCTCCTTTTCGCCTCTTTTCTGGGCGTATTATTCTTCTTTTTCTTCTTTTTTTTCGTCTAATGCATACCCCATCAGTGCAGCAATGCTTATTCAATACCGCCAGCAGATGGAGACACTGGGGGATAATTTTCTAAGGATTTATACTGATTTTTCCTGTCTGAATTTGTCGCACAGAAAGTTGCAGGCCAAATATGTGTGACATTTCTGCGACTTTAGCTTCTAGAGCATTTTTACAACATTATACATAGGTGCTGAATACATAAAAAGCGACTGTTCAGCGACAGACAAGTCGCATCGGCTGAAAGTAGGCCAGAATGTCAGTCCATGTTGGAGCAGGTTTAGATACAGTCTAAAGCATAGATCTCAAAGTCTGTGCACAGAATTTAGCAAGGGCCTCGCACCTTCTGATGCATCAGGTAGGTGCACAATAGCATAGCCTAACCCTCTGTACTTTGGTCTATATTGATGCGGGACATAGACAGCCAGCTGATGACCAATCCATTAGTGCAATGGATGGCTGGAAGCATTTGTCTTTGCCTTTGCAATACCACAGAAGCAATGCATGGTCAATGTACAGCAATGACACACCTGTGTGAACAGCCAGGAGACCCCCCCCCCCCCATGTTATGTTACATAGTTACATAGTTAGTACGGTCGAAAAAAGACATATGTCCATCAAGTTCAACCAGGGAATTAAGGGGTAGGGGTGTGGCGCGATATTGGGGAAGGGATGAGATTTTATATTTCTTCATAAGCATTAATCTTATTTTGTCAATTAGGAACATTCAGCACCCACCCGCTATCAAGGCAGCTGCCTATCATGTCATGCCCTACCTGCACAGGTGTGCTGGCTACTCAAATGATCCAATTAAGGAGGCCATTTAGTCAGCAGCAGCAGAAGTCCTGTGCCTGGACGCTCCAACAGCGGCCAGACACAAGCAGAAGCAGAAGCAGCAGCAGCACCACCTTTTGTTTTTTGGCTGCAGCAGCAGCAGCAGCAAGGCCCACAGGGCTGGCTAGCTGGCTAGCCAGCAAGCAGGTAGCAATGAAAGTAGGAATCTTTCTTTTTAACCCTGTAAGGGGGTGGTGCACTGTACCCGAAGATACTGCCATATCGGGTCAATGCATAGGGCGACGGAAGCAAGCTTCGAAATCGGCCCCCGTTCTCAAAAATCCATTTAATATATGGTCCCCAGATAGGGGACGTATCAGATATTAAACTGATAAGAACAGATACTACACTTGATCTTAGCCAAAAGGCCGAGAAGCGATAACCGTGAAAGGGGCGGGCCCAACAAGGTCCCCTTCATGGGCACTATCACTGCTTGCTGTCAGGGAGGCTGCCAGACAATTTTCCATGCACACTCTGGGCTGGGGGGCAGTCAACCACCAGTACACACAGCAGAACCTAAACCCATACCATTATTGCTAAGCAGCAAGACAGGGGCCCATTGCACTCCCACGGGGCCTTTTTAAATGCAATCCATAACCCGGATTTGCCAGGAACCCTTCTTACTCCTCCTACTTGCATGTGACACTGGGCTTAGGATCTGCATAGGAAACACACACACAAGCACACACCTACCTTTGTTGCCTGCAGATGCCTCCTTGGCTGTCCCCAAACGGTATCAAACCAACACCCACGGGAAGCTGTAAGCATAGAGGACATGCCTGCACCCCATTGGACTTACCTGTGTGGGTTAAACCCGGGTTATTTGACAACCTATGGCGGTGATGGTTCTGCTCAGGCAGAGCAGTGCTGATGCTCCTCATAAAGCTGTCGCTGCTGTGAAGGTTCTAGGTGACATCACAAATCCCTATGGTTACATACACAACAAAGCTGGGTTGTTGTTGTTTACACTCTGCAAGGCCTGTGGAAGTGAGTGACATCATAGCACTGTAGTTCTGAGGGTTCTAGATGGATGCAACAATCTCCTGTTGCTTCTATGAAGGCCATAATAGACGACATCACCAAACAGCTCCATAGTCACATACACAGCAAAGGAGAGATGTTGTTTACACCTAGTGATGTCAGTGGTATTGAGTGACATCACAGCACAGTGCTAAGGCTCCTGGGCCTGGACACAGCAGCGGCTGCAATATCTCAACGGAGAATACGTTTATATATATGTGTGTGTGTGCGCGTATATATATATATATATATATATATATATATATATATATATATTTCTCCGCCAAAATCACTTTTAAACCCATTTCCACCTTTTTTTTCCCTTCTCTTCCTCTTACTTTTTTTTCACGTTTTTTTACGTTTTTCTCCTTTTCGCCTCTTTTCTGGGCGTATTATTCTTCTTTTTCTTCTTTTTTTTCGTCTAATGCATACCCCATCAGTGCAGCAATGCTTATTCAATACCGCCAGCAGATGGAGACACTGGGGGATAATTTTCTAAGGATTTATACTGATTTTTCCTGTCTGAATTTGTCGCACAGAAAGTTGCAGGCCAAATATGTGTGACATTTCTGCGACTTTAGCTTCTAGAGCATTTTTACAACATTATACATAGGTGCTGAATACATAAAAAGCGACTGTTCAGCGACAGACAAGTCGCATCGGCTGAAAGTAGGCCAGAATGTCAGTCCATGTTGGAGCAGGTTTAGATACAGTCTAAAGCATAGATCTCAAAGTCTGTGCACAGAATTTAGCAAGGGCCTCGCACCTTCTGATGCATCAGGTAGGTGCACAATAGCATAGCCTAACCCTCTGTACTTTGGTCTATATTGATGCGGGACATAGACAGCCAGCTGATGACCAATCCATTAGTGCAATGGATGGCTGGAAGCATTTGTCTTTGCCTTTGCAATACCACAGAAGCAATGCATGGTCAATGTACAGCAATGACACACCTGTGTGAACAGCCAGGAGACCCCCCCCCCCCATGTTATGTTACATAGTTACATAGTTAGTACGGTCGAAAAAAGACATATGTCCATCAAGTTCAACCAGGGAATTAAGGGGTAGGGGTGTGGCGCGATATTGGGGAAGGGAGGAGATTTTATATTTCTTCATAAGCATTAATCTTATTTTGTCAATTAGGAACATTCAGCACCCACCCGCTATCAAGGCAGCTGCCTATCATGTCATGCCCTACCTGCACAGGTGTGCTGGCTACTCAAATGATCCAATTAAGGAGGCCATTTAGTCAGCAGCAGCAGAAGTCCTGTGCCTGGACGCTCCAACAGCGGCCAGACACAAGCAGAAGCAGAAGCAGCAGCAGCACCACCTTTTGTTTTTTGGCTGCAGCAGCAGCAGCAGCAAGGCCCACAGGGCTGGCTAGCTGGCTAGCCAGCAAGCAGGTAGCAATGAAAGTAGGAATCTTTCTTTTTAACCCTGTAAGGGGGTGGTGCACTGTACCCGAAGATACTGCCATATCGGGTCAATGCATAGGGCGACGGAAGCAAGCTTCGAAATCGGCCCCCGTTCTCAAAAATCCATTTAATATATGGTCCCCAGATAGGGGACGTATCAGATATTAAACTGATAAGAACAGATACTACACTTGATCTTAGCCAAAAGGCCGAGAAGCGATAACCGTGAAAGGGGCGGGCCCAACAAGTTCCCTTCATGGGCACTATCACTGCTTGCTGTCAGGGAGGCTGCCAGACAATTTTCCATGCACACTCTGGGCTGGGGGGCAGTCAACCACCAGTACACACAGCAGAACCTAAACCCATACCATTATTGCTAAGCAGCAAGACAGGGGCCCATTGCACTCCCACGGGGCCTTTTTAAATGCAATCCATAACCCGGATTTGCCAGGAACCCTTCTTACTCCTCCTACTTGCATGTGACACTGGGCTTAGGATCTGCATAGGAAACACACACACAAGCACACACCTACCTTTGTTGCCTGCAGATGCCTCCTTGGCTGTCCCCAAACGGTATCAAACCAACACCCACGGGAAGCTGTAAGCATAGAGGACATGCCTGCACCCCATTGGACTTACCTGTGTGGGTTAAACCCGGGTTATTTGACAACCTATGGCGGTGATGGTTCTGCTCAGGCAGAGCAGTGCTGATGCTCCTCATAAAGCTGTCGCTGCTGTGAAGGTTCTAGGTGACATCACAAATCCCTATGGTTACATACACAACAAAGCTGGGTTGTTGTTGTTTACACTCTGCAAGGCCTGTGGAAGTGAGTGACATCATAGCACTGTAGTTCTGAGGGTTCTAGATGGATGCAACAATCTCCTGTTGCTTCTATGAAGGCCATAATAGACGACATCACCAAACAGCTCCATAGTCACATACACAGCAAAGGAGAGATGTTGTTTACACCTAGTGATGTCAGTGGTATTGAGTGACATCACAGCACAGTGCTAAGGCTCCTGGGCCTGGACACAGCAGCGGCTGCAATATCTCAACGGAGAATACGTTTATATATATGTGTGTGTGTGCGCGTATATATATATATATATATATATATATATATATATATATATATATTTCTCCGCCGAAATCACTTTTAAACCCATTTCCACCTTTTTTTCCCTTCTCTTCCTCTTACTTTTTTTTCACGTTTTTTTACGTTTTTCTCCTTTTCGCCTCTTTTCTGGGCGTATTATTCTTCTTTTTCTTCTTTTTTTTCGTCTAATGCATACCCCATCAGTGCAGCAATGCTTATTCAATACCGCCAGCAGATGGAGACACTGGGGGATAATTTTCTAAGGATTTATACTGATTTTTCCTGTCTGAATTTGTCGCACAGAAAGTTGCAGGCCAAATATGTGTGACATTTCTGCGACTTTAGCTTCTAGAGCATTTTTACAACATTATACATAGGTGCTGAATACATAAAAAGCGACTGTTCAGCGACAGACAAGTCGCATCGGCTGAAAGTAGGCCAGAATGTCAGTCCATGTTGGAGCAGGTTTAGATACAGTCTAAAGCATAGATCTCAAAGTCTGTGCACAGAATTTAGCAAGGGCCTCGCACCTTCTGATGCATCAGGTAGGTGCACAATAGCATAGCCTAACCCTCTGTACTTTGGTCTATATTGATGCGGGACATAGACAGCCAGCTGATGACCAATCCATTAGTGCAATGGATGGCTGGAAGCATTTGTCTTTGCCTTTGCAATACCACAGAAGCAATGCATGGTCAATGTACAGCAATGACACACCTGTGTGAACAGCCAGGAGACCCCCCCCCCCCCCCCCCCATGTTATGTTACATAGTTACATAGTTAGTACGGTCGAAAAAAGACATATGTCCATCAAGTTCAACCAGGGAATTAAGGGGTAGGGGTGTGGCGCGATATTGGGGAAGGGATGAGATTTTATATTTCTTCATAAGCATTAATCTTATTTTGTCAATTAGGAACATTCAGCACCCACCCGCTATCAAGGCAGCTGCCTATCATGTCATGCCCTACCTGCACAGGTGTGCTGGCTACTCAAATGATCCAATTAAGGAGGCCATTTAGTCAGCAGCAGCAGAAGTCCTGTGCCTGGACGCTCCAACAGCGGCCAGACACAAGCAGAAGCAGAAGCAGCAGCAGCACCACCTTTTGTTTTTTGGCTGCAGCAGCAGCAGCAGCAAGGCCCACAGGGCTGGCTAGCTGGCTAGCCAGCAAGCAGGTAGCAATGAAAGTAGGAATCTTTCTTTTTAACCCTGTAAGGGGGTGGTGCACTGTACCCGAAGATACTGCCATATCGGGTCAATGCATAGGGCGACGGAAGCAAGCTTCGAAATCGGCCCCCGTTCTCAAAAATCCATTTAATATATGGTCCCCAAACTGATAAGAACAGATACTACACTTGATCTTAGCCAAAAGGCCGAGAAGCGATAACCGTGAAAGGGGCGGGCCCAACAAGTTCCCTTCATGGGCACTATCACTGCTTGCTGTCAGGGAGGCTGCCAGACAATTTTCCATGCACACTCTGGGCTGGGGGGCAGTCAACCACCAGTACACACAGCAGAACCTAAACCCATACCATTATTGCTAAGCAGCAAGACAGGGGCCCATTGCACTCCCACGGGGCCTTTTTAAATGCAATCCATAACCCGGATTTGCCAGGAACCCTTCTTACTCCTCCTACTTGCATGTGACACTGGGCTTAGGATCTGCATAGGAAACACACACACAAGCACACACCTACCTTTGTTGCCTGCAGATGCCTCCTTGGCTGTCCCCAAACGGTATCAAACCAACACCCACGGGAAGCTGTAAGCATAGAGGACATGCCTGCACCCCATTGGACTTACCTGTGTGGGTTAAACCCGGGTTATTTGACAACCTATGGCGGTGATGGTTCTGCTCAGGCAGAGCAGTGCTGATGCTCCTCATAAAGCTGTCGCTGCTGTGAAGGTTCTAGGTGACATCACAAATCCCTATGGTTACATACACAACAAAGCTGGGTTGTTGTTGTTTACACTCTGCAAGGCCTGTGGAAGTGAGTGACATCATAGCACTGTAGTTCTGAGGGTTCTAGATGGATGCAACAATCTCCTGTTGCTTCTATGAAGGCCATAATAGACGACATCACCAAACAGCTCCATAGTCACATACACAGCAAAGGAGAGATGTTGTTTACACCTAGTGATGTCAGTGGTATTGAGTGACATCACAGCACAGTGCTAAGGCTCCTGGGCCTGGACACAGCAGCGGCTGCAATATCTCAACGGAGAATACGTTTATATATATGTGTGTGTGTGCGCGTATATATATATATATATATATATATATATATATATATATATATATTCTCCGCCGAAATCACTTTTAAACCCATTTCCACCTTTTTTTCCCTTCTCTTCCTCTTACTTTTTTTTCACGTTTTTTTACGTTTTTCTCCTTTTCGCCTCTTTTCTGGGCGTATTATTCTTCTTTTTCTTCTTTTTTTTCGTCTAATGCATACCCCATCAGTGCAGCAATGCTTATTCAATACCGCCAGCAGATGGAGACACTGGGGGATAATTTTCTAAGGATTTATACTGATTTTTCCTGTCTGAATTTGTCGCACAGAAAGTTGCAGGCCAAATATGTGTGACATTTCTGCGACTTTAGCTTCTAGAGCATTTTTACAACATTATACATAGGTGCTGAATACATAAAAAGCGACTGTTCAGCGACAGACAAGTCGCATCGGCTGAAAGTAGGCCAGAATGTCAGTCCATGTTGGAGCAGGTTTAGATACAGTCTAAAGCATAGATCTCAAAGTCTGTGCACAGAATTTAGCAAGGGCCTCGCACCTTCTGATGCATCAGGTAGGTGCACAATAGCATAGCCTAACCCTCTGTACTTTGGTCTATATTGATGCGGGACATAGACAGCCAGCTGATGACCAATCCATTAGTGCAATGGATGGCTGGAAGCATTTGTCTTTGCCTTTGCAATACCACAGAAGCAATGCATGGTCAATGTACAGCAATGACACACCTGTGTGAACAGCCAGGAGACCCCCCCCCCCCCCCCCCCATGTTATGTTACATAGTTACATAGTTAGTACGGTCGAAAAAAGACATATGTCCATCAAGTTCAACCAGGGAATTAAGGGGTAGGGGTGTGGCGCGATATTGGGGAAGGGATGAGATTTTATATTTCTTCATAAGCATTAATCTTATTTTGTCAATTAGGAACATTCAGCACCCACCCGCTATCAAGGCAGCTGCCTATCATGTCATGCCCTACCTGCACAGGTGTGCTGGCTACTCAAATGATCCAATTAAGGAGGCCATTTAGTCAGCAGCAGCAGAAGTCCTGTGCCTGGACGCTCCAACAGCGGCCAGACACAAGCAGAAGCAGAAGCAGCAGCAGCACCACCTTTTGTTTTTTGGCTGCAGCAGCAGCAGCAGCAAGGCCCACAGGGCTGGCTAGCTGGCTAGCCAGCAAGCAGGTAGCAATGAAAGTAGGAATCTTTCTTTTTAACCCTGTAAGGGGGTGGTGCACTGTACCCGAAGATACTGCCATATCGGGTCAATGCATAGGGCGACGGAAGCAAGCTTCGAAATCGGCCCCCGTTCTCAAAAATCCATTTAATATATGGTCCCCAGATAGGGGACGTATCAGATATTAAACTGATAAGAACAGATACTACACTTGATCTTAGCCAAAAGGCCGAGAAGCGATAACCGTGAAAGGGGCGGGCCCAACAAGGTCCCCTTCATGGGCACTATCACTGCTTGCTGTCAGGGAGGCTGCCAGACAATTTTCCATGCACACTCTGGGCTGGGGGGCAGTCAACCACCAGTACACACAGCAGAACCTAAACCCATACCATTATTGCTAAGCAGCAAGACAGGGGCCCATTGCACTCCCACGGGGCCTTTTTAAATGCAATCCATAACCCGGATTTGCCAGGAACCCTTCTTACTCCTCCTACTTGCATGTGACACTGGGCTTAGGATCTGCATAGGAAACACACACACAAGCACACACCTACCTTTGTTGCCTGCAGATGCCTCCTTGGCTGTCCCCAAACGGTATCAAACCAACACCCACGGGAAGCTGTAAGCATAGAGGACATGCCTGCACCCCATTGGACTTACCTGTGTGGGTTAAACCCGGGTTATTTGACAACCTATGGCGGTGATGGTTCTGCTCAGGCAGAGCAGTGCTGATGCTCCTCATAAAGCTGTCGCTGCTGTGAAGGTTCTAGGTGACATCACAAATCCCTATGGTTACATACACAACAAAGCTGGGTTGTTGTTGTTTACACTCTGCAAGGCCTGTGGAAGTGAGTGACATCATAGCACTGTAGTTCTGAGGGTTCTAGATGGATGCAACAATCTCCTGTTGCTTCTATGGAGGCCATAATAGACGACATCACCAAACAGCTCCATAGTCACATACACAGCAAAGGAGAGATGTTGTTTACACCTAGTGATGTCAGTGGTATTGAGTGACATCACAGCACAGTGCTAAGGCTCCTGGGCCTGGACACAGCAGCGGCTGCAATATCTCAACGGAGAATACGTTTATATATATGTGTGTGTGTGCGCGTATATATATATATATATATATATATATATATATATTCTCCGCCGAAATCACTTTTAAACCCATTTCCACCTTTTTTTCCCTTCTCTTCCTCTTACTTTTTTTTCACGTTTTTTTACGTTTTTCTCCTTTTCGCCTCTTTTCTGGGCGTATTATTCTTCTTTTTCTTCTTTTTTTTCGTCTAATGCATACCCCATCAGTGCAGCAATGCTTATTCAATACCGCCAGCAGATGGAGACACTGGGGGATAATTTTCTAAGGATTTATACTGATTTTTCCTGTCTGAATTTGTCGCACAGAAAGTTGCAGGCCAAATATGTGTGACATTTCTGCGACTTTAGCTTCTAGAGCATTTTTACAACATTATACATAGGTGCTGAATACATAAAAAGCGACTGTTCAGCGACAGACAAGTCGCATCGGCTGAAAGTAGGCCAGAATGTCAGTCCATGTTGGAGCAGGTTTAGATACAGTCTAAAGCATAGATCTCAAAGTCTGTGCACAGAATTTAGCAAGGGCCTCGCACCTTCTGATGCATCAGGTAGGTGCACAATAGCATAGCCTAACCCTCTGTACTTTGGTCTATATTGATGCGGGACATAGACAGCCAGCTGATGACCAATCCATTAGTGCAATGGATGGCTGGAAGCATTTGTCTTTGCCTTTGCAATACCACAGAAGCAATGCATGGTCAATGTACAGCAATGACACACCTGTGTGAACAGCCAGGAGACCCCCCCCCCCCCCCCATGTTATGTTACATAGTTACATAGTTAGTACGGTCGAAAAAAGACATATGTCCATCAAGTTCAACCAGGGAATTAAGGGGTAGGGGTGTGGCGCGATATTGGGGAAGGGATGAGATTTTATATTTCTTCATAAGCATTAATCTTATTTTGTCAATTAGGAACATTCAGCACCCACCCGCTATCAAGGCAGGCTGCCTATCATGTCATGCCCTACCTGCACAGGTGTGCTGGCTACTCAAATGATCCAATTAAGGAGGCCATTTAGTCAGCAGCAGCAGAAGTCCTGTGCCTGGACGCTCCAACAGGGGCCAGACACAAGCAGAAGCAGAAGCAGCAGAAGCAGCAGCAGCACCACCTTTTGTTTTTTGGCTGCAGCAGCAGCAGCAGCAAGGCCCACAGGGCTGGCTAGCTGGCTAGCCAGCAAGCAGGTAGCAATGAAAGTAGGAATCTTTCTTTTTAACCCTGTAAGGGGGTGGTGCACTGTACCCGAAGATACTGCCATATCGGGTCAATGCATAGGGCGACGGAAGCAAGCTTCGAAATCGGCCCCCGTTCTCAAAAATCCATTTAATATATGGTCCCCAGATAGGGGACGTATCAGATATTAAACTGATAAGAACAGATACTACACTTGATCTTAGCCAAAAGGCCGAGAAGCGATAACCGTGAAAGGGGCGGGCCCAACAAGGTCCCCTTCATGGGCACTATCACTGCTTGCTGTCAGGGAGGCTGCCAGACAATTTTCCATGCACACTCTGGGCTGGGGGGCAGTCAACCACCAGTACACACAGCAGAACCTAAACCCATACCATTATTGCTAAGCAGCAAGACAGGGGCCCATTGCACTCCCACGGGGCCTTTTTAAATGCAATCCATAACCCGGATTTGCCAGGAACCCTTCTTACTCCTCCTACTTGCATGTGACACTGGGCTTAGGATCTGCATAGGAAACACACACACAAGCACACACCTACCTTTGTTGCCTGCAGATGCCTCCTTGGCTGTCCCCAAACGGTATCAAACCAACACCCACGGGAAGCTGTAAGCATAGAGGACATGCCTGCACCCCATTGGACTTACCTGTGTGGGTTAAACCCGGGTTATTTGACAACCTATGGCGGTGATGGTTCTGCTCAGGCAGAGCAGTGCTGATGCTCCTCATAAAGCTGTCGCTGCTGTGAAGGTTCTAGGTGACATCACAAATCCCTATGGTTACATACACAACAAAGCTGGGTTGTTGTTGTTTACACTCTGCAAGGCCTGTGGAAGTGAGTGACATCATAGCACTGTAGTTCTGAGGGTTCTAGATGGATGCAACAATCTCCTGTTGCTTCTATGAAGGCCATAATAGACGACATCACCAAACAGCTCCATAGTCACATACACAGCAAAGGAGAGATGTTGTTTACACCTAGTGATGTCAGTGGTATTGAGTGACATCACAGCACAGTGCTAAGGCTCCTGGGCCTGGACACAGCAGCGGCTGCAATATCTCAACGGAGAATACGTTTATATATATGTGTGTGTGTGCGCGTATATATATATATATATATATATATATATATATATATATATATTTCTCCGCCGAAATCACTTTTAAACCCATTTCCACCTTTTTTTCCCTTCTCTTCCTCTTACTTTTTTTTCACGTTTTTTTACGTTTTTCTCCTTTTCGCCTCTTTTCTGGGCGTATTATTCTTCTTTTTCTTCTTTTTTTTCGTCTAATGCATACCCCATCAGTGCAGCAATGCTTATTCAATACCGCCAGCAGATGGAGACACTGGGGGATAATTTTCTAAGGATTTATACTGATTTTTCCTGTCTGAATTTGTCGCACAGAAAGTTGCAGGCCAAATATGTGTGACATTTCTGCGACTTTAGCTTCTAGAGCATTTTTACAACATTATACATAGGTGCTGAATACATAAAAAGCGACTGTTCAGCGACAGACAAGTCGCATCGGCTGAAAGTAGGCCAGAATGTCAGTCCATGTTGGAGCAGGTTTAGATACAGTCTAAAGCATAGATCTCAAAGTCTGTGCACAGAATTTAGCAAGGGCCTCGCACCTTCTGATGCATCAGGTAGGTGCACAATAGCATAGCCTAACCCTCTGTACTTTGGTCTATATTGATGCGGGACATAGACAGCCAGCTGATGACCAATCCATTAGTGCAATGGATGGCTGGAAGCATTTGTCTTTGCCTTTGCAATACCACAGAAGCAATGCATGGTCAA
Organism: Hyla sarda; assembly: GCF_029499605.1. Taxonomy (NCBI): domain Eukaryota; kingdom Metazoa; phylum Chordata; class Amphibia; order Anura; family Hylidae; genus Hyla; species Hyla sarda. Next base: position 136,633 of record NW_026610613.1, read on the forward strand.
TGTACAGCAATGACACACCTGTGTGAACAGCCAGGAGACCCCCCCCCCCCCCCCCATGTTATGTTACATAGTTACATAGTTAGTACGGTCGAAAAAAGACATATGTCCATCAAGTTCAACCAGGGAATTAAGGGGTAGGGGTGTGGCGCGATATTGGGGAAGGGATGAGATTTTATATTTCTTCATAAGCATTAATCTTATTTTGTCAATTAGGAACATTCAGCACCCACCCGCTATCAAGGCAGCTGCCTATCATGTCATGCCCTACCTGCACAGGTGTGCTGGCTACTCAAATGATCCAATTAAGGAGGCCATTTAGTCAGCAGCAGCAGAAGTCCTGTGCCTGGACGTCCAACAGCGGCCAGACACAAGCAGAAGCAGAAGCAGCAGCAGCACCACCTTTTGTTTTTTGGCTGCAGCAGCAGCAGCAGCAAGGCCCACAGGGCTGGCTAGCTGGCTAGCCAGCAAGCAGGTAGCAATGAAAGTAGGAATCTTTCTTTTTAACCCTGTAAGGGGGTGGTGCACTGTACCCGAAGATACTGCCATATCGGGTCAATGCATAGGGCGACGGAAGCAAGCTTCGAAATCGGCCCCCGTTCTCAAAAATCCATTTAATATATGGTCCCCAGATAGGGGACGTATCAGATATTAAACTGATAAGAACAGATACTACACTTGATCTTAGCCAAAAGGCCGAGAAGCGATAACCGTGAAAGGGGCGGGCCCAACAAGGTCCCCTTCATGGGCACTATCACTGCTTGCTGTCAGGGAGGCTGCCAGACAATTTTCCATGCACACTCTGGGCTGGGGGGCAGTCAACCACCAGTACACACAGCAGAACCTAAACCCATACCATTATTGCTAAGCAGCAAGACAGGGGCCCATTGCACTCCCACGGGGCCTTTTTAAATGCAATCCATAACCCGGATTTGCCAGGAACCCTTCTTACTCCTCCTACTTGCATGTGACACTGGGCTTAGGATCTGCATAGGAAACACACACACAAGCACACACCTACCTTTGTTGCCTGCAGATGCCTCCTTGGCTGTCCCCAAACGGTATCAAACCAACACCCACGGGAAGCTGTAAGCATAGAGGACATGCCTGCACCCCATTGGACTTACCTGTGTGGGTTAAACCCGGGTTATTTGACAACCTATGGCGGTGATGGTTCTGCTCAGGCAGAGCAGTGCTGATGCTCCTCATAAAGCTGTCGCTGCTGTGAAGGTTCTAGGTGACATCACAAATCCCTATGGTTACATACACAACAAAGCTGGGTTGTTGTTGTTTACACTCTGCAAGGCCTGTGGAAGTGAGTGACATCATAGCACTGTAGTTCTGAGGGTTCTAGATGGATGCAACAATCTCCTGTTGCTTCTATGAAGGCCATAATAGACGACATCACCAAACAGCTCCATAGTCACATACACAGCAAAGGAGAGATGTTGTTTACACCTAGTGATGTCAGTGGTATTGAGTGACATCACAGCACAGTGCTAAGGCTCCTGGGCCTGGACACAGCAGCGGCTGCAATATCTCAACGGAGAATACGTTTATATATATGTGTGTGTGTGCGCGTATATATATATATATATATATATATATATATATATATATATATTTCTCCGCCGAAATCACTTTTAAACCCATTTCCACCTTTTTTTCCCTTCTCTTCCTCTTACTTTTTTTTCACGTTTTTTTACGTTTTTCTCCTTTTCGCCTCTTTTCTGGGCGTATTATTCTTCTTTTTCTTCTTTTTTTTCGTCTAATGCATACCCCATCAGTGCAGCAATGCTTATTCAATACCGCCAGCAGATGGAGACACTGGGGGATAATTTTCTAAGGATTTATACTGATTTTTCCTGTCTGAATTTGTCGCACAGAAAGTTGCAGGCCAAATATGTGTGACATTTCTGCGACTTTAGCTTCTAGAGCATTTTTACAACATTATACATAGGTGCTGAATACATAAAAAGCGACTGTTCAGCGACAGACAAGTCGCATCGGCTGAAAGTAGGCCAGAATGTCAGTCCATGTTGGAGCAGGTTTAGATACAGTCTAAAGCATAGATCTCAAAGTCTGTGCACAGAATTTAGCAAGGGCCTCGCACCTTCTGATGCATCAGGTAGGTGCACAATAGCATAGCCTAACCCTCTGTACTTTGGTCTATATTGATGCGGGACATAGACAGCCAGCTGATGACCAATCCATTAGTGCAATGGATGGCTGGAAGCATTTGTCTTTGCCTTTGCAATACCACAGAAGCAATGCATGGTCAATGTACAGCAATGACACACCTGTGTGAACAGCCAGGAGACCCCCCCCCCCCCCCCCCCATGTTATGTTACATAGTTACATAGTTAGTACGGTCGAAAAAAGACATATGTCCATCAAGTTCAACCAGGGAATTAAGGGGTAGGGGTGTGGCGCGATATTGGGGAAGGGATGAGATTTTATATTTCTTCATAAGCATTAATCTTATTTTGTCAATTAGGAACATTCAGCACCCACCCGCTATCAAGGCAGCTGCCTATCATGTCATGCCCTACCTGCACAGGTGTGCTGGCTACTCAAATGATCCAATTAAGGAGGCCATTTAGTCAGCAGCAGCAGAAGTCCTGTGCCTGGACGCTCCAACAGCGGCCAGACACAAGCAGAAGCAGAAGCAGCAGCAGCACCACCTTTTGTTTTTTGGCTGCAGCAGCAGCAGCAGCAAGGCCCACAGGGCTGGCTAGCTGGCTAGCCAGCAAGCAGGTAGCAATGAAAGTAGGAATCTTTCTTTTTAACCCTGTAAGGGGGTGGTGCACTGTACCCGAAGATACTGCCATATCGGGTCAATGCATAGGGCGACGGAAGCAAGCTTCGAAATCGGCCCCCGTTCTCAAAAATCCATTTAATATATGGTCCCCAGATAGGGGACGTATCAGATATTAAACTGATAAGAACAGATACTACACTTGATCTTAGCCAAAAGGCCGAGAAGCGATAACCGTGAAAGGGGCGGGCCCAACAAGGTCCCCTTCATGGGCACTATCACTGCTTGCTGTCAGGGAGGCTGCCAGACAATTTTCCATGCACACTCTGGGCTGGGGGGCAGTCAACCACCAGTACACACAGCAGAACCTAAACCCATACCATTATTGCTAAGCAGCAAGACAGGGGCCCATTGCACTCCCACGGGGCCTTTTTAAATGCAATCCATAACCCGGATTTGCCAGGAACCCTTCTTACTCCTCCTACTTGCATGTGACACTGGGCTTAGGATCTGCATAGGAAACACACACACAAGCACACACCTACCTTTGTTGCCTGCAGATGCCTCCTTGGCTGTCCCCAAACGGTATCAAACCAACACCCACGGGAAGCTGTAAGCATAGAGGACATGCCTGCACCCCATTGGACTTACCTGTGTGGGTTAAACCCGGGTTATTTGACAACCTATGGCGGTGATGGTTCTGCTCAGGCAGAGCAGTGCTGATGCTCCTCATAAAGCTGTCGCTGCTGTGAAGGTTCTAGGTGACATCACAAATCCCTATGGTTACATACACAACAAAGCTGGGTTGTTGTTGTTTACACTCTGCAAGGCCTGTGGAAGTGAGTGACATCATAGCACTGTAGTTCTGAGGGTTCTAGATGGATGCAACAATCTCCTGTTGCTTCTATGAAGGCCATAATAGACGACATCACCAAACAGCTCCATAGTCACATACACAGCAAAGGAGAGATGTTGTTTACACCTAGTGATGTCAGTGGTATTGAGTGACATCACAGCACAGTGCTAAGGCTCCTGGGCCTGGACACAGCAGCGGCTGCAATATCTCAACGGAGAATACGTTTATATATATGTGTGTGTGTGCGCGTATATATATATATATATATATATATATATTTCTCCGCCGAAATCACTTTTAAACCCATTTCCACCTTTTTTTCCCTTCTCTTCCTCTTACTTTTTTTTCACGTTTTTTTACGTTTTTCTCCTTTTCGCCTCTTTTCTGGGCGTATTATTCTTCTTTTTCTTCTTTTTTTTCGTCTAATGCATACCCCATCAGTGCAGCAATGCTTATTCAATACCGCCAGCAGATGGAGACACTGGGGGATAATTTTCTAAGGATTTATACTGATTTTTCCTGTCTGAATTTGTCGCACAGAAAGTTGCAGGCCAAATATGTGTGACATTTCTGCGACTTTAGCTTCTAGAGCATTTTTACAACATTATACATAGGTGCTGAATACATAAAAAGCGACTGTTCAGCGACAGACAAGTCGCATCGGCTGAAAGTAGGCCAGAATGTCAGTCCATGTTGGAGCAGGTTTAGATACAGTCTAAAGCATAGATCTCAAAGTCTGTGCACAGAATTTAGCAAGGGCCTCGCACCTTCTGATGCATCAGGTAGGTGCACAATAGCATAGCCTAACCCTCTGTACTTTGGTCTATATTGATGCGGGACATAGACAGCCAGCTGATGACCAATCCATTAGTGCAATGGATGGCTGGGGAAGCATTTGTCTTTGCCTTTGCAATACCACAGAAGCAATGCATGGTCAATGTACAGCAATGACACACCTGTGTGAACAGCCAGGAGACCCCCCCCCCCCCCCCCCATGTTATGTTACATAGTTACATAGTTAGTACGGTCGAAAAAAGACATATGTCCATCAAGTTCAACCAGGGAATTAAGGGGTAGGGGTGTGGCGCGATATTGGGGAAGGGATGAGATTTTATATTTCTTCATAAGCATTAATCTTATTTTGTCAATTAGGAACATTCAGCACCCACCCGCTATCAAGGCAGCTGCCTATCATGTCATGCCCTACCTGCACAGGTGTGCTGGCTACTCAAATGATCCAATTAAGGAGGCCATTTAGTCAGCAGCAGCAGAAGTCCTGTGCCTGGACGCTCCAACAGCGGCCAGACACAAGCAGAAGCAGAAGCAGCAGCAGCACCACCTTTTGTTTTTTGGCTGCAGCAGCAGCAGCAGCAAGGCCCACAGGGCTGGCTAGCTGGCTAGCCAGCAAGCAGGTAGCAATGAAAGTAGGAATCTTTCTTTTTAACCCTGTAAGGGGGTGGTGCACTGTACCCGAAGATACTGCCATATCGGGTCAATGCATAGGGCGACGGAAGCAAGCTTCGAAATCGGCCCCCGTTCTCAAAAATCCATTTAATATATGGTCCCCAGATAGGGGACGTATCAGATATTAAACTGATAAGAACAGATACTACACTTGATCTTAGCCAAAAGGCCGAGAAGCGATAACCGTGAAAGGGGCGGGCCCAACAAGGTCCCCTTCATGGGCACTATCACTGCTTGCTGTCAGGGAGGCTGCCAGACAATTTTCCATGCACACTCTGGGCTGGGGGGCAGTCAACCACCAGTACACACAGCAGAACCTAAACCCATACCATTATTGCTAAGCAGCAAGACAGGGGCCCATTGCACTCCCACGGGGCCTTTTTAAATGCAATCCATAACCCGGATTTGCCAGGAACCCTTCTTACTCCTCCTACTTGCATGTGACACTGGGCTTAGGATCTGCATAGGAAACACACACACAAGCACACACCTACCTTTGTTGCCTGCAGATGCCTCCTTGGCTGTCCCCAAACGGTATCAAACCAACACCCACGGGAAGCTGTAAGCATAGAGGACATGCCTGCACCCCATTGGACTTACCTGTGTGGGTTAAACCCGGGTTATTTGACAACCTATGGCGGTGATGGTTCTGCTCAGGCAGAGCAGTGCTGATGCTCCTCATAAAGCTGTCGCTGCTGTGAAGGTTCTAGGTGACATCACAAATCCCTATGGTTACATACACAATAAAGCTGGGTTGTTGTTGTTTACACTCTGCAAGGCCTGTGGAAGTGAGTGACATCATAGCACTGTAGTTCTGAGGGTTCTAGATGGATGCAACAATCTCCTGTTGCTTCTATGAAGGCCATAATAGACGACATCACCAAACAGCTCCATAGTCACATACACAGCAAAGGAGAGATGTTGTTTACACCTAGTGATGTCAGTGGTATTGAGTGACATCACAGCACAGTGCTAAGGCTCCTGGGCCTGGACACAGCAGCGGCTGCAATATCTCAACGGAGAATACGTTTATATATATGTGTGTGTGTGCGCGTATATATATATATATATATATATATATATATATATATATATATATATTTCTCCGCCGAAATCACTTTTAAACCCATTTCCACCTTTTTTTCCCTTCTCTTCCTCTTACTTTTTTTTCACGTTTTTTTACGTTTTTCTCCTTTTCGCCTCTTTTCTGGGCGTATTATTCTTCTTTTTCTTCTTTTTTTTCGTCTAATGCATACCCCATCAGTGCAGCAATGCTTATTCAATACCGCCAGCAGATGGAGACACTGGGGGATAATTTTCTAAGGATTTATACTGATTTTTCCTGTCTGAATTTGTCGCACAGAAAGTTGCAGGCCAAATATGTGTGACATTTCTGCGACTTTAGCTTCTAGAGCATTTTTACAACATTATACATAGGTGCTGAATACATAAAAAGCGACTGTTCAGCGACAGACAAGTCGCATCGGCTGAAAGTAGGCCAGAATGTCAGTCCATGTTGGAGCAGGTTTAGATACAGTCTAAAGCATAGATCTCAAAGTCTGTGCACAGAATTTAGCAAGGGCCTCGCACCTTCTGATGCATCAGGTAGGTGCACAATAGCATAGCCTAACCCTCTGTACTTTGGTCTATATTGATGCGGGACATAGACAGCCAGCTGATGACCAATCCATTAGTGCAATGGATGGCTGGAAGCATTTGTCTTTGCCTTTGCAATACCACAGAAGCAATGCATGGTCAATGTACAGCAATGACACACCTGTGTGAACAGCCAGGAGACCCCCCCCCCCCCCATGTTATGTTACATAGTTACATAGTTAGTACGGTCGAAAAAAGACATATGTCCATCAAGTTCAACCAGGGAATTAAGGGGTAGGGGTGTGGCGCGATATTGGGGAAGGGATGAGATTTTATATTTCTTCATAAGCATTAATCTTATTTTGTCAATTAGGAACATTCAGCACCCACCCGCTATCAAGGCAGCTGTCTATCATGTCATGCCCTACCTGCACAGGTGTGCTGGCTACTCAAATGATCCAATTAAGGAGGCCATTTAGTCAGCAGCAGCAGAAGTCCTGTGCCTGGACGCTCCAACAGCGGCCAGACACAAGCAGAAGCAGAAGCAGCAGCAGCACCACCTTTTGTTTTTTGGCTGCAGCAGCAGCAGCAGCAAGGCCCACAGGGCTGGCTAGCTGGCTAGCCAGCAAGCAGGTAGCAATGAAAGTAGGAATCTTTCTTTTTAACCCTGTAAGGGGGTGGTGCACTGTACCCGAAGATACTGCCATATCGGGTCAATGCATAGGGCGACGGAAGCAAGCTTCGAAATCGGCCCCCGTTCTCAAAAATCCATTTAATATATGGTCCCCAGATAGGGGACGTATCAGATATTAAACTGATAAGAACAGATACTACACTTGATCTTAGCCAAAAGGCCGAGAAGCGATAACCGTGAAAGGGGCGGGCCCAACAAGGTCCCCTTCATGGGCACTATCACTGCTTGCTGTCAGGGAGGCTGCCAGACAATTTTCCATGCACACTCTGGGCTGGGGGGCAGTCAACCACCAGTACACACAGCAGAACCTAAACCCATACCATTATTGCTAAGCAGCAAGACAGGGGCCCATTGCACTCCCACGGGGCCTTTTTAAATGCAATCCATAACCCGGATTTGCCAGGAACCCTTCTTACTCCTCCTACTTGCATGTGACACTGGGCTTAGGATCTGCATAGGAAACACACACACAAGCACACACCTACCTTTGTTGCCTGCAGATGCCTCCTTGGCTGTCCCCAAACGGTATCAAACCAACACCCACGGGAAGCTGTAAGCATAGAGGACATGCCTGCACCCCATTGGACTTACCTGTGTGGGTTAAACCCGGGTTATTTGACAACCTATGGCGGTGATGGTTCTGCTCAGGCAGAGCAGTGCTGATGCTCCTCATAAAGCTGTCGCTGCTGTGAAGGTTCTAGGTGACATCACAAATCCCTATGGTTACATACACAACAAAGCTGGGTTGTTGTTGTTTACACTCTGCAAGGCCTGTGGAAGTGAGTGACATCATAGCACTGTAGTTCTGAGGGTTCTAGATGGATGCAACAATCTCCTGTTGCTTCTATGAAGGCCATAATAGACGACATCACCAAACAGCTCCATAGTCACATACACAGCAAAGGAGAGATGTTGTTTACACCTAGTGATGTCAGTGGTATTGAGTGACATCACAGCACAGTGCTAAGGCTCCTGGGCCTGGACACAGCAGCGGCTGCAATATCTCAACTGAGAATACGTTTATATATATGTGTGTGTGTGCGCGTATATATATATATATATATATATATATATATATATATATATATATATATTTCTCCGCCGAAATCACTTTTAAACCCATTTCCACCTTTTTTTCCCTTCTCTTCCTCTTACTTTTTTTTCACGTTTTTTAACGTTTTTCTCCTTTTCGCCTCTTTTCTGGGCGTATTATTCTTCTTTTTCTTCTTTTTTTTCGTCTAATGCATACCCCATCAGTGCAGCAATGCTTATTCAATACCGCCAGCAGATGGAGACACTGGGGGATAATTTTCTAAGGATTTATACTGATTTTTCCTGTCTGAATTTGTCGCACAGAAAGTTGCAGGCCAAATATGTGTGACATTTCTGCGACTTTAGCTTCTAGAGCATTTTTACAACATTATACATAGGTGCTGAATACATAAAAAGCGACTGTTCAGCGACAGACAAGTCGCATCGGCTGAAAGTAGGCCAGAATGTCAGTCCATGTTGGAGCAGGTTTAGATACAGTCTAAAGCATAGATCTCAAAGTCTGTGCACAGAATTTAGCAAGGGCCTCGCACCTTCTGATGCATCAGGTAGGTGCACAATAGCATAGCCTAACCCTCTGTACTTTGGTCTATATTGATGCGGGACATAGACAGCCAGCTGATGACCAATCCATTAGTGCAATGGATGGCTGGAAGCATTTGTCTTTGCCTTTGCAATACCACAGAAGCAATGCATGGTCAATGTACAGCAATGACACACCTGTGTGAACAGCCAGGAGACCCCCCCCATGTTATGTTACATAGTTACATAGTTAGTACGGTCGAAAAAAGACATATGTCCATCAAGTTCAACCAGGGAATTAAGGGGTAGGGGTGTGGCGCGATATTGGGGAAGGGATGAGATTTTATATTTCTTCATAAGCATTAATCTTATTTTGTCAATTAGGAACATTCAGCACCCACCCGCTATCAAGGCAGCTGCCTATCATGTCATGCCCTACCTGCACAGGTGTGCTGGCTACTCAAATGATCCAATTAAGGAGGCCATTTAGTCAGCAGCAGCAGAAGTCCTGTGCCTGGACGCTCCAACAGCGGCCAGACACAAGCAGAAGCAGAAGCAGCAGCAGCACCACCTTTTGTTTTTTGGCTGCAGCAGCAGCAGCAGCAAGGCCCACAGGGCTGGCTAGCTGGCTAGCCAGCAAGCAGGTAGCAATGAAAGTAGGAATCTTTCTTTTTAACCCTGTAAGGGGGTGGTGCACTGTACCCGAAGATACTGCCATATCGGGTCAATGCATAGGGCGACGGAAGCAAGCTTCGAAATCGGCCCCCGTTCTCAAAAATCCATTTAATATATGGTCCCCAGATAGGGGACGTATCAGATATTAAACTGATAAGAACAGATACTACACTTGATCTTAGCCAAAAGGCCGAGAAGCGATAACCGTGAAAGGGGCGGGCCCAACAAGGTCCCCTTCATGGGCACTATCACTGCTTGCTGTCAGGGAGGCTGCCAGACAATTTTCCATGCACACTCTGGGCTGGGGGGCAGTCAACCACCAGTACACACAGCAGAACCTAAACCCATACCATTATTGCTACAGCAAGACAGGGGCCCATTGCACTCCCACGGGGCCTTTTTAAATGCAATCCATAACCCGGATTTGCCAGGAACCCTTCTTACTCCTCCTACTTGCATGTGACACTGGGCTTAGGATCTGCATAGGAAACACACACACAAGCACACACCTACCTTTGTTGCCTGCAGATGCCTCCTTGGCTGTCCCCAAACGGTATCAAACCAACACCCACGGGAAGCTGTAAGCATAGAGGACATGCCTGCACCCCATTGGACTTACCTGTGTGGGTTAAACCCGGGTTATTTGACAACCTATGGCGGTGATGGTTCTGCTCAGGCAGAGCAGTGCTGATGCTCCTCATAAAGCTGTCGCTGCTGTGAAGGTTCTAGGTGACATCACAAATCCCTATGGTTACATACACAACAAAGCTGGGTTGTTGTTGTTTACACTCTGCAAGGCCTGTGGAAGTGAGTGACATCATAGCACTGTAGTTCTGAGGGTTCTAGATGGATGCAACAATCTCCTGTTGCTTCTATGAAGGCCATAATAGACGACATCACCAAACAGCTCCATAGTCACATACACAGCAAAGGAGAGATGTTGTTTACACCTAGTGATGTCAGTGGTATTGAGTGACATCACAGCACAGTGCTAAGGCTCCTGGGCCTGGACACAGCAGCGGCTGCAATATCTCAACGGAGAATACGTTTATATATATGTGTGTGTGTGCGCGTATATATATATATATATATATATATATATATATATATATATATTTCTCCGCCGAAATCACTTTTAAACCCATTTCCACCTTTTTTTCCCTTCTCTTCCTCTTACTTTTTTTTCACGTTTTTTTACGTTTTTCTCCTTTTCGCCTCTTTTCTGGGCGTATTCTTCTTCTTTTTCTTCTTTTTTTTCGTCTAATGCATACCCCATCAGTGCAGCAATGCTTATTCAATACCGCCAGCAGATGGAGACACTGGGGGATAATTTTCTAAGGATTTATACTGATTTTTCCTGTCTGAATTTGTCGCACAGAAAGTTGCAGGCCAAATATGTGTGACATTTCTGCGACTTTAGCTTCTAGAGCATTTTTACAACATTATACATAGGTGCTGAATACATAAAAAGCGACTGTTCAGCGACAGACAAGTCGCATCGGCTGAAAGTAGGCCAGAATGTCAGTCCATGTTGGAGCAGGTTTAGATACAGTCTAAAGCATAGATCTCAAAGTCTGTGCACAGAATTTAGCAAGGGCCTCGCACCTTCTGATGCATCAGGTAGGTGCACAATAGCATAGCCTAACCCTCTGTACTTTGGTCTATATTGATGCGGGACATAGACAGCCAGCTGATGACCAATCCATTAGTGCAATGGATGGCTGGAAGCATTTGTCTTTGCCTTTGCAATACCACAGAAGCAATGCATGGTCAATGTACAGCAATGACACACCTGTGTGAACAGCCAGGAGACCCCCCCCCCCCCCCCCCCCCCCATGTTATGTTACATAGTTACATAGTTAGTACGGTCGAAAAAAGACATATGTCCATCAAGTTCAACCAGGGAATTAAGGGGTAGGGGTGTGGCGCGATATTGGGGAAGGGATGAGATTTTATATTTCTTCATAAGCATTAATCTTATTTTGTCAATTAGGAACATTCAGCACCCACCCGCTATCAAGGCAGCTGCCTATCATGTCATGCCCTACCTGCACAGGTGTGCTGGCTACTCAAATGATCCAATTAAGGAGGCCATTTAGTCAGCAGCAGCAGAAGTCCTGTGCCTGGACGCTCCAACAGCGGCCAGACACAAGCAGAAGCAGAAGCAGCAGCAGCACCACCTTTTGTTTTTTGGCTGCAGCAGCAGCAGCAGCAAGGCCCACAGGGCTGGCTAGCTGGCTAGCCAGCAAGCAGGTAGCAATGAAAGTAGGAATCTTTCTTTTTAACCCTGTAAGGGGGTGGTGCACTGTACCCGAAGATACTGCCATATCGGGTCAATGCATAGGGCGACGGAAGCAAGCTTCGAAATCGGCCCCCGTTCTCAAAAATCCATTTAATATATGGTCCCCAGATAGGGGACGTATCAGATATTAAACTGATAAGAACAGATACTACACTTGATCTTAGCCAAAAGGCCGAGAAGCGATAACCGTGAAAGGGGCGGGCCCAACAAGGTCCCCTTCATGAGCACTATCACTGCTTGCTGTCAGGGAGGCTGCCAGACAATTTTCCATGCACACTCTGGGCTGGGGGGCAGTCAACCACCAGTACACACAGCAGAACCTAAACCCATACCATTATTGCTAAGCAGCAAGACAGGGGCCCATTGCACTCCCACGGGGCCTTTTTAAATGCAATCCATAACCCGGATTTGCCAGGAACCCTTCTTACTCCTCCTACTTGCATGTGACACTGGGCTTAGGATCTGCATAGGAAACACACACACAAGCACACACCTACCTTTGTTGCCTGCAGATGCCTCCTTGGCTGTCCCCAAACGGTATCAAACCAACACCCACGGGAAGCTGTAAGCATAGAGGACATGCCTGCACCCCATTGGACTTACCTGTGTGGGTTAAACCCGGGTTATTTGACCAACCTATGGCGGTGATGGTTCTGCTCAGGCAGAGCAGTGCTGATGCTCCTCATAAAGCTGTCGCTGCTGTGAAGGTTCTAGGTGACATCACAAATCCCTATGGTTACATACACAACAAAGCTGGGTTGTTGTTGTTTACACTCTGCAAGGCCTGTGGAAGTGAGTGACATCATAGCACTGTAGTTCTGAGGGTTCTAGATGGATGCAACAATCTCCTGTTGCTTCTATGAAGGCCATAATAGACGACATCACCAAACAGCTCCATAGTCACATACACAGCAAAGGAGAGATGTTGTTTACACCTAGTGATGTCAGTGGTATTGAGTGACATCACAGCACAGTGCTAAGGCTCCTGGGCCTGGACACAGCAGCGGCTGCAATATCTCAACGGAGAATACGTTTATATATATGTGTGTGTGTGCGCGTATATATATATATATATATATATATATATATATATATTTCTCCGCCGAAATCACTTTTAAACCCATTTCCACCTTTTTTTCCCTTCTCTTCCTCTTACTTTTTTTTCACGTTTTTTTACGTTTTTCTCCTTTTCGCCTCTTTTCTGGGCGTATTATTCTTCTTTTTCTTCTTTTTTTTCGTCTAATGCATACCCCATCAGTGCAGCAATGCTTATTCAATACCGCCAGCAGATGGAGACACTGGGGGATAATTTTCTAAGGATTTATACTGATTTTTCCTGTCTGAATTTGTCGCACAGAAAGTTGCAGGCCAAATATGTGTGACATTTCTGCGACTTTAGCTTCTAGAGCATTTTTACAACATTATACATAGGTGCTGAATACATAAAAAGCGACTGTTCAGCGACAGACAAGTCGCATCGGCTGAAAGTAGGCCAGAATGTCAGTCCATGTTGGAGCAGGTTTAGATACAGTCTAAAGCATAGATCTCAAAGTCTGTGCACAGAATTTAGCAAGGGCCTCGCACCTTCTGATGCATCAGGTAGGTGCACAATAGCATAGCCTAACCCTCTGTACTTTGGTCTATATTGATGCGGGACATAGACAGCCAGCTGATGACCAATCCATTAGTGCAATGGATGGCTGGAAGCATTTGTCTTTGCCTTTGCAATACCACAGAAGCAATGCATGGTCAACGTACAGCAATGACACACCTGTGTGAACAGCCAGGAGACCCCCCCATGTTATGTTACATAGTTACATAGTTAGTACGGTCGAAAAAAGACATATGTCCATCAAGTTCAACCAGGGAATTAAGGGGTAGGGGTGTGGCGCGATATTGGGGAAGGGATGAGATTTTATATTTCTTCATAAGCATTAATCTTATTTTGTCAATTAGGAACATTCAGCACCCACCCGCTATCAAGGCAGCTGCCTATCATGTCATGCCCTACCTGCACAGGTGTGCTGGCTACTCAAATGATCCAATTAAGGAGGCCATTTAGTCAGCAGCAGCAGAAGTCCTGTGCCTGGACGCTCCAACAGCGGCCAGACACAAGCAGAAGCAGAAGCAGCAGCAGCACCACCTTTTGTTTTTTGGCTGCAGCAGCAGCAGCAGCAAGGCCCACAGGGCTGGCTAGCTGGCTAGCCAGCAAGCAGGTAGCAATGAAAGTAGGAATCTTTCTTTTTAACCCTGTAAGGGGGTGGTGCACTGTACCCGAAGATACTGCCATATCGGGTCAATGCATAGGGCGACGGAAGCAAGCTTCGAAATCGGCCCCCGTTCTCAAAAATCCATTTAATATATGGTCCCCAGATAGGGGACGTATCAGATATTAAACTGATAAGAACAGATACTACACTTGATCTTAGCCAAAAGGCCGAGAAGCGATAACCGTGAAAGGGGCGGGCCCAACAAGGTCCCCTTCATGGGCACTATCACTGCTTGCTGTCAGGGAGGCTGCCAGACAATTTTCCATGCACACTCTGGGCTGGGGGGCAGTCAACCACCAGTACACACAGCAGAACCTAAACCCATACCATTATTGCTAAGCAGCAAGACAGGGGCCCATTGCACTCCCACGGGGCCTTTTTAAATGCAATCCATAACCCGGATTTGCCAGGAACCCTTCTTACTCCTCCTACTTGCATGTGACACTGGGCTTAGGATCTGCATAGGAAACACACACACAAGCACACACCTACCTGTGTTGCCTGCAGATGCCTCCTTGGCTGTCCCCAAACGGTATCAAACCAACACCCACGGGAAGCTGTAAGCATAGAGGACATGCCTGCACCCCATTGGACTTACCTGTGTGGGTTAAACCCGGGTTATTTGACAACCTATGGCGGTGATGGTTCTGCTCAGGCAGAGCAGTGCTGATGCTCCTCATAAAGCTGTCGCTGCTGTGAAGGTTCTAGGTGACATCACAAATCCCTATGGTTACATACACAACAAAGCTGGGTTGTTGTTGTTTACACTCTGCAAGGCCTGTGGAAGTGAGTGACATCATAGCACTGTAGTTCTGAGGGTTCTAGATGGATGCAACAATCTCCTGTTGCTTCTATGAAGGCCATAATAGACGACATCACCAAACAGCTCCATAGTCACATACACAGCAAAGGAGAGATGTTGTTTACACCTAGTGATGTCAGTGGTATTGAGTGACATCACAGCACAGTGCTAAGGCTCCTGGGCCTGGACACAGCAGCGGCTGCAATATCTCAACGGAGAATACGTTTATATATATGTGTGTGTGTGCGCGTATATATATATATATATATATATATATATATATATATATATATATATTTCTCCGCCGAAATCACTTTTAAACCCATTTCCACCTTTTTTTCCCTTCTCTTCCTCTTACTTTTTTTTCACGTTTTTTTACGTTTTTCTCCTTTTCGCCTCTTTTCTGGGCGTATTATTCTTCTTTTTCTTCTTTTTTTTCGTCTAATGCATACCCCATCAGTGCAGCAATGCTTATTCAATACCGCCAGCAGATGGAGACACTGGGGGATAATTTTCTAAGGATTTATACTGATTTTTCCTGTCTGAATTTGTCGCACAGAAAGTTGCAGGCCAAATATGTGTGACATTTCTGCGACTTTAGCTTCTAGAGCATTTTTACAACATTATACATAGGTGCTGAATACATAAAAAGCGACTGTTCAGCGACAGACAAGTCGCATCGGCTGAAAGTAGGCCAGAATGTCAGTCCATGTTGGAGCAGGTTTAGATACAGTCTAAAGCATAGATCTCAAAGTCTGTGCACAGAATTTAGCAAGGGCCTCGCACCTTCTGATGCATCAGGTAGGTGCACAATAGCATAGCCTAACCCTCTGTACTTTGGTCTATATTGATGCGGGACATAGACAGCCAGCTGATGACCAATCCATTAGTGCAATGGATGGCTGGAAGCATTTGTCTTTGCCTTTGCAATACCACAGAAGCAATGCATGGTCAATGTACAGCAATGACACACCTGTGTGAACAGCCAGGAGACCCCCCCCCCCCCATGTTATGTTACATAGTTACATAGTTAGTACGGTCGAAAAAAGACATATGTCCATCAAGTTCAACCAGGGAATTAAGGGGTAGGGGTGTGGCGCGATATTGGGGAAGGGATGAGATTTTATATTTCTTCATAAGCATTAATCTTATTTTGTCAATTAGGAACATTCAGCACCCACCCGCTATCAAGGCAGCTGCCTATCATGTCATGCCCTACCTGCACAGGTGTGCTGGCTACTCAAATGATCCAATTAAGGAGGCCATTTAGTCAGCAGCAGCAGAAGTCCTGTGCCTGGACGCTCCAACAGCGGCCAGACACAAGCAGAAGCAGAAGCAGCAGCAGCACCACCTTTTGTTTTTTGGCTGCAGCAGCAGCAGCAGCAAGGCCCACAGGGCTGGCTAGCTGGCTAGCCAGCAAGCAGGTAGCAATGAAAGTAGGAATCTTTCTTTTTAACCCTGTAAGGGGGTGGTGCACTGTACCCGAAGATACTGCCATATCGGGTCAATGCATAGGGCGACGGAAGCAAGCTTCGAAATCGGCCCCCGTTCTCAAAAATCCATTTAATATATGGTCCCCAGATAGGGGACGTATCAGATATTAAACTGATAAGAACAGATACTACACTTGATCTTAGCCAAAAGGCCGAGAAGCGATAACCGTGAAAGGGGCGGGCCCAACAAGGTCCCCTTCATGGGCACTATCACTGCTTGCTGTCAGGGAGGCTGCCAGACAATTTTCCATGCACACTCTGGGCTGGGGGGCAGTCAACCACCAGTACACACAGCAGAACCTAAACCCATACCATTATTGCTAAGCAGCAAGACAGGGGCCCATTGCACTCCCACGGGGCCTTTTTAAATGCAATCCATAACCCGGATTTGCCAGGAACCCTTCTTACTCCTCCTACTTGCATGTGACACTGGGCTTAGGATCTGCATAGGAAACACACACACAAGCACACACCTACCTTTGTTGCCTGCAGATGCCTCCTTGGCTGTCCCCAAACGGTATCAAACCAACACCCACGGGAAGCTGTAAGCATAGAGGACATGCCTGCACCCCATTGGACTTACCTGTGTGGGTTAAACCCGGGTTATTTGACAACCTATGGCGGTGATGGTTCTGCTCAGGCAGAGCAGTGCTGATGCTCCTCATAAAGCTGTCGCTGCTGTGAAGGTTCTAGGTGACATCACAAATCCCTATGGTTACATACACAACAAAGCTGGGTTGTTGTTGTTTACACTCTGCAAGGCCTGTGGAAGTGAGTGACATCATAGCACTGTAGTTCTGAGGGTTCTAGATGGATGCAACAATCTCCTGTTGCTTCTATGAAGGCCATAATAGACGACATCACCAAACAGCTCCATAGTCACATACACAGCAAAGGAGAGATGTTGTTTACACCTAGTGATGTCAGTGGTATTGAGTGACATCACAGCACAGTGCTAAGGCTCCTGGGCCTGGACACAGCAGCGGTTGCAATATCTCAACGGAGAATACGTTTATATATATGTGTGTGTGTGCGCGTATATATATATATATATATATATATATATATATATATATCTCCGCCGAAATCACTTTTAAACCCATTTCCACCTTTTTTTCCCTTCTCTTCCTCTTACTTTTTTTTCACGTTTTTTTACGTTTTTCTCCTTTTCGCCTCTTTTCTGGGCGTATTATTCTTCTTTTTCTTCTTTTTTTTCGTCTAATGCATACCCCATCAGTGCAGCAATGCTTATTCAATACCGCCAGCAGATGGAGACACTGGGGGATAATTTTCTAAGGATTTATACTGATTTTTCCTGTCTGAATTTGTCGCACAGAAAGTTGCAGGCCAAATATGTGTGACATTTCTGCGACTTTAGCTTCTAGAGCATTTTTACAACATTATACATAGGTGCTGAATACATAAAAAGCGACTGTTCAGCGACAGACAAGTCGCATCGGCTGAAAGTAGGCCAGAATGTCAGTCCATGTTGGAGCAGGTTTAGATACAGTCTAAAGCATAGATCTCAAAGTCTGTGCACAGAATTTAGCAAGGGCCTCGCACCTTCTGATGCATCAGGTAGGTGCACAATAGCATAGCCTAACCCTCTGTACTTTGGTCTATATTGATGCGGGACATAGACAGCCAGCTGATGACCAATCCATTAGTGCAATGGATGGCTGGAAGCATTTGTCTTTGCCTTTGCAATACCACAGAAGCAATGCATGGTCAATGTACAGAAATGACACACCTGTGTGAACAGCCAGGAGACCCCCCCCCCCCCCCTCCCCCATGTTATGTTACATAGTTACATAGTTAGTACGGTCGAAAAAAGACATATGTCCATCAAGTTCAACCAGGGAATTAAGGGGTAGGGGTGTGGCGCGATATTGGGGAAGGGATGAGATTTTATATTTCTTCATAAGCATTAATCTTATTTTGTCAATTAGGAACATTCAGCACCCACCCGCTATCAAGGCAGCTGCCTATCATGTCATGCCCTACCTGCACAGGTGTGCTGGCTACTCAAATGATCCAATTAAGGAGGCCATTTAGTCAGCAGCAGCAGAAGTCCTGTGCCTGGACGCTCCAACAGGGGCCAGACACAAGCAGAAGCAGAAGCAGCAGAAGCAGCAGCAGCACCACCTTTTGTTTTTTGGCTGCAGCAGCAGCAAGGCCCACAGGGCTGGCTAGCTGGCTAGCCAGCAAGCAGGTAGCAATGAAAGTAGGAATCTTTCTTTTTAACCCTGTAAGGGGGTGGTGCACTGTACCCGAAGATACTGCCATATCGGGTCAATGCATAGGGCGACGGAAGCAAGCTTCGAAATCGGCCCCCGTTCTCAAAAATCCATTTAATATATGGTCCCCAGATAGGGGACGTATCAGATATTAAACTGATAAGAACAGATACTACACTTGATCTTAGCCAAAAGGCCGAGAAGCGATAACCGTGAAAGGGGCGGGCCCAACAAGGTCCCCTTCATGGGCACTATCACTGCTTGCTGTCAGGGAGGCTGCCAGACAATTTTCCATGCACACTCTGGGCTGGGGGGCAGTCAACCACCAGTACACACAGCAGAACCTAAACCCATACCATTATTGCTAAGCAGCAAGACAGGGGCCCATTGCACTCCCACGGGGCCTTTTTAAATGCAATCCATAACCCGGATTTGCCAGGAACCCTTCTTACTCCTCCTACTTGCATGTGACACTGGGCTTAGGATCTGCATAGGAAACACACACACAAGCACACACCTACCTTTGTTGCCTGCAGATGCCTCCTTGGCTGTCCCCAAACGGTATCAAACCAACACCCACGGGAAGCTGTAAGCATAGAGGACATGCCTGCACCCCATTGGACTTACCTGTGTGGGTTAAATCCGGGTTATTTGACAACCTATGGCGGTGATGGTTCTGCTCAGGCAGAGCAGTGCTGATGCTCCTCATAAAGCTGTCGCTGCTGTGAAGGTTCTAGGTGACATCACAAATCCCTTTGGTTACATACACAACAAAGCTGGGTTGTTGTTGTTTACACTCTGCAAGGCCTGTGGAAGTGAGTGACATCATAGCACTGTAGTTCTGAGGGTTCAAGATGGATGCAACAATCTCCTGTTGCTTCTATGAAGGCCGTAATAGACGACATCACCAAACAGCTCCATAGTCACATACACAGCAAAGGAGAGATGTTGTTTACACCTAGTGATGTCAGTGGTATTGAGTGACATCACAGCACAGTGCTAAGGCTCCTGGGCCTGGACACAGCAGCGGCTGCAATATCTCAACGGAGAATACGTTTATATCTATGTGTGTGTGTGCGCATATATATATATATATATATATATATATATATATATATATATATATATTTCTCCGCCGAAATCACTTTTAAACCCATTTCCACCTTTTTTTCCCTTCTCTTCCTCTTACTTTTTTTTCACGTTTTTTTACGTTTTTCTCCTTTTCGCCTCTTTTCTGGGCGTATTATTCTTCTTTTTCTTCTTTTTTTTCGTCTAATGCATACCCCATCAGTGCAGCAATGCTTATTCAATACCGCCAGCAGATGGAGACACTGGGGGATAATTTTCTAAGGATTTATACTGATTTTTCCTGTCTGAATTTGTCGCACAGAAAGTTGCAGGCCAAATATGTGTGACATTTCTGCGACTTTAGCTTCTAGAGCATTTTTACAACATTATACATAGGTGCTGAATACATAAAAAGCGACTGTTCAGCGACAGACAAGTCGCATCGGCTGAAAGTAGGCCAGAATGTCAGTCCATGTTGGAGCAGGTTTAGATACAGTCTAAAGCATAGATCTCAAAGTCTGTGCACAGAATTTAGCAAGGGCCTCGCACCTTCTGATGCATCAGGTAGGTGCACAATAGCATAGCCTAACCCTCTGTACTTTGGTCTATATTGATGCGGGACATAGACAGCCAGCTGATGACCAATCCATTAGTGCAATGGATGGCTGGAAGCATTTGTCTTTGCCTTTGCAATACCACAGAAGCAATGCATGGTCAATGTACAGCAATGACACACCTGTGTGAACAGCCAGGAGACCCCCCCCCCCCCCATGTTATGTTACATAGTTACATAGTTAGTACGGTCGAAAAAAGACATATGTCCATCACGTTCAACCAGGGAATTAAGGGGTAGGGGTGTGGCGCGATATTGGGGAAGGGATGAGATTTTATATTTCTTCATAAGCATTAATCTTATTTTGTCAATTAGGAACATTCAGCACCCACCCGCTATCAAGGCAGCTGCCTATCATGTCATGCCCTACCTGCACAGGTGTGCTGGCTACTCAAATGATCCAATTAAGGAGGCCATTTAGTCAGCAGCAGCAGAAGTCCTGTGCCTGGACGCTCCAACAGGGGCCAGACACAAGCAGAAGCAGAAGCAGCAGCAGCACCACCTTTTGTTTTTTGGCTGCAGCAGCAGCAAGGCCCACAGGGCTGGCTAGCTGGCTAGCCAGCAAGCAGGTAGCAATGAAAGTAGGAATCTTTCTTTTTAACCCTGTAAGGGGGTGGTGCACTGTACCCGAAGATACTGCCATATCGGGTCAATGCATAGGGCGACGGAAGCAAGCTTCGAAATCGGCCCCCGTTCTCAAAAATCCATTTAATATATGGTCCCCAGATAGGGGACGTATCAGATATTAAACTGATAAGAACAGATACTACACTTGATCTTAGCCAAAAGGCCGAGAAGCGATAACCGTGAAAGGGGCGGGCCCAACAAGGTCCCCTTCATGGGCACTATCACTGCTTGCTGTCAGGGAGGCTGCCAGACAATTTTCCATGCACACTCTGGGCTGGGGGGCAGTCAACCACCAGTACACACAGCAGAACCTAAACCCATACCATTATTGCTAAGCAGCAAGACAGGGGCCCATTGCACTCCCACGGGGCCTTTTTAAATGCAATCCATAACCCGGATTTGCCAGGAACCCTTCTTACTCCTCCTACTTGCATGTGACACTGGGCTTAGGATCTGCATAGGAAACACACACACAAGCACACACCTACCTTTGTTGCCTGCAGATGCCTCCTTGGCTGTCCCCAAACGGTATCAAACCAACACCCACGGGAAGCTGTAAGCATAGAGGACATGCCTGCACCCCATTGGACTTACCTGTGTGGGTTAAATCCGGGTTATTTGACAACCTATGGCGGTGATGGTTCTGCTCAGGCAGAGCAGTGCTGATGCTCCTCATAAAGCTGTCGCTGCTGTGAAGGTTCTAGGTGACATCACAAATCCCTATGGTTACATACACAACAAAGCTGGGTTGTTGTTGTTTACACTCTGCAAGGCCTGTGGAAGTGAGTGACATCATAGCACTGTAGTTCTGAGGGTTCTAGATGGATGCAACAATCTCCTGTTGCTTCTATGAAGGCCATAATAGACGACATCACCAAACAGCTCCATAGTCACATACACAGCAAAGGAGAGATGTTGTTTACACCTAGTGATGTCAGTGGTATTGAGTGACATCACAGCACAGTGCTAAGGCTCCTGGGCCTGGACACAGCAGCGGCTGCAATATCTCAACGGAGAATACGTTTATATCTATGTGTGTGTGTGCGCATATATATATATATATATATATATATATATATATATATATATATATATATTTCTCCGCCGAAATCACTTTTAAACCCATTTCCACCTTTTTTTCCCTTCTCTTCCTCTTACTTTTTTTTCACGTTTTTTTACGTTTTTCTCCTTTTCGCCTCTTTTCTGGGCGTATTATTCTTCTTTTTCTTCTTTTTTTTCGTCTAATGCATACCCCATCAGTGCAGCAATGCTTATTCAATACCGCCAGCAGATGGAGACACTGGGGGATAATTTTCTAAGGATTTATACTGATTTTTCCTGTCTGAATTTGTCGCACAGAAAGTTGCAGGCCAAATATGTGTGACATTTCTGCGACTTTAGCTTCTAGAGCATTTTTACAACATTATACATAGGTGCTGAATACATAAAAAGCGACTGTTCAGCGACAGACAAGTCGCATCGGCTGAAAGTAGGCCAGAATGTCAGTCCATGTTGGAGCAGGTTTAGATACAGTCTAAAGCATAGATCTCAAAGTCTGTGCACAGAATTTAGCAAGGGCCTCGCACCTTCTGATGCATCAGGTAGGTGCACAATAGCATAGCCTAACCCTCTGTACTTTGGTCTATATTGATGCGGGACATAGACAGCCAGCTGATGACCAATCCATTAGTGCAATGGATGGCTGGAAGCATTTGTCTTTGCCTTTGCAATACCACAGAAGCAATGCATGGTCAATGTACAGCAATGACACACCTGTGTGAACAGCCAGGAGACCCCCCCCCCCCCCATGTTATGTTACATAGTTACATAGTTAGTACGGTCGAAAAAAGACATATGTCCATCACGTTCAACCAGGGAATTAAGGGGTAGGGGTGTGGCGCGATATTGGGGAAGGGATGAGATTTTATATTTCTTCATAAGCATTAATCTTATTTTGTCAATTAGGAACATTCAGCACCCACCCGCTATCAAGGCAGCTGCCTATCATGTCATGCCCTACCTGCACAGGTGTGCTGGCTACTCAAATGATCCAATTAAGGAGGCCATTTAGTCAGCAGCAGCAGAAGTCCTGTGCCTGGACGCTCCAACAGGGGCCAGACACAAGCAGAAGCAGAAGCAGCAGCAGCACCACCTTTTGTTTTTTGGCTGCAGCAGCAGCAAGGCCCACAGGGCTGGCTAGCTGGCTAGCCAGCAAGCAGGTAGCAATGAAAGTAGGAATCTTTCTTTTTAACCCTGTAAGGGGGTGGTGCACTGTACCCGAAGATACTGCCATATCGGGTCAATGCATAGGGCGACGGAAGCAAGCTTCGAAATCGGCCCCCGTTCTCAAAAATCCATTTAATATATGGTCCCCAGATAGGGGACGTATCAGATATTAAACTGATAAGAACAGATACTACACTTGATCTTAGCCAAAAGGCCGAGAAGCGATAACCGTGAAAGGGGCGGGCCCAACAAGGTCCCCTTCATGGGCACTATCACTGCTTGCTGTCAGGGAGGCTGCCAGACAATTTTCCATGCACACTCTGGGCTGGGGGGCAGTCAACCACCAGTACACACAGCAGAACCTAAACCCATACCATTATTGCTAAGCAGCAAGACAGGGGCCCATTGCACTCCCACGGGGCCTTTTTAAATGCAATCCATAACCCGGATTTGCCAGGAACCCTTCTTACTCCTCCTACTTGCATGTGACACTGGGCTTAGGATCTGCATAGGAAACACACACACAAGCACACACCTACCTTTGTTGCCTGCAGATGCCTCCTTGGCTGTCCCCAAACGGTATCAAACCAACACCCACGGGAAGCTGTAAGCATAGAGGACATGCCTGCACCCCATTGGACTTACCTGTGTGGGTTAAATCCGGGTTATTTGACAACCTATGGCGGTGATGGTTCTGCTCAGGCAGAGCAGTGCTGATGCTCCTCATAAAGCTGTCGCTGCTGTGAAGGTTCTAGGTGACATCACAAATCCCTATGGTTACATACACAACAAAGCTGGGTTGTTGTTGTTTACACTCTGCAAGGCCTGTGGAAGTGAGTGACATCATAGCACTGTAGTTCTGAGGGTTCTAGATGGATGCAACAATCTCCTGTTGCTTCTATGAAGGCCATAATAGACGACATCACCAAACAGCTCCATAGTCACATACACAGCAAAGGAGAGATGTTGTTTACACCTAGTGATGTCAGTGGTATTGAGTGACATCACAGCACAGTGCTAAGGCTCCTGGGCCTGGACACAGCAGCGGCTGCAATATCTCAACGGAGAATACGTTTATATATATGTGTGTGTGTGCGCGTATATATATATATATATATATATATATATATATATATATATTTCTCCGCCGAAATCACTTTTAAACCCATTTCCACCTTTTTTTCCCTTCTCTTCCTCTTACTTTTTTTTCACGTTTTTTTACGTTTTTCTCCTTTTCGCCTCTTTTCTGGGCGTATTATTCTTCTTTTTCTTCTTTTTTTTCGTCTAATGCATACCCCATCAGTGCAGCAATGCTTATTCAATACCGCCAGCAGATGGAGACACTGGGGGATAATTTTCTAAGGATTTATACTGATTTTTCCTGTCTGAATTTGTCGCACAGAAAGTTGCAGGCCAAATATGTGTGACATTTCTGCGACTTTAGCTTCTAGAGCATTTTTACAACATTATACATAGGTGCTGAATACATAAAAAGCGACTGTTCAGCGACAGACAAGTCGCATTGGCTGAAAGTAGGCCAGAATGTCAGTCCATGTTGGAGCAGGTTTAGATACAGTCTAAAGCATAGATCTCAAAGTCTGTGCACAGAATTTAGCAAGGGCCTCGCACCTTCTGATGCATCAGGTAGGTGCACAATAGCATAGCCTAACCCTCTGTACTTTGGTCTATATTGATGCGGGACATAGACAGCCAGCTGATGACCAATCCATTAGTGCAATGGATGGCTGGAAGCATTTGTCTTTGCCTTTGCAATACCACAGAAGCAATGCATGGTCAATGTACAGCAATGACACACCTGTGTGAACAGCCAGGAGACCCCCCCCCCCCATGTTATGTTACATAGTTACATAGTTAGTACGGTCGAAAAAAGACATATGTCCATCAAGTTCAACCAGGGAATTAAGGGGTAGGGGTGTGGCGCGATATTGGGGAAGGGATGAGATTTTATATTTCTTCATAAGCATTAATCTTATTTTGTCAATTAGGAACATTCAGCACCCACCCGCTATCAAGGCAGCTGCCTATCATGTCATGCCCTACCTGCACAGGTGTGCTGGCTACTCAAATGATCCAATTAAGGAGGCCATTTAGTCAGCAGCAGCAGAAGTCCTGTGCCTGGACGCTCCAACAGCGGCCAGACACAAGCAGAAGCAGAAGCAGAAGCAGCACCACCTTTTGTTTTTTGGCTGCAGCAGCAAGGCCCACAGGGCTGGCTAGCTGGCTAGCCAGCAAGCAGGTAGCAATGAAAGTAGGAATCTTTCTTTTTAACCCTGTAAGGGGGTGGTGCACTGTACCCGAAGATACTGCCATATCGGGTCAATGCATAGGGCGACGGAAGCAAGCTTCGAAATCGGCCCCCGTTCTCAAAAATCCATTTAATATATGGTCCCCAGATAGGGGACGTATCAGATATTAAACTGATAAGAACAGATACTACACTTGATCTTAGCCAAAAGGCCGAGAAGCGATAACCGTGAAAGGGGCGGGCCCAACAAGGTCCCCTTCATGGGCACTATCACTGCTTGCTGTCAGGGAGGCTGCCAGACAATTTTCCATGCACACTCTGGGCTGGGGGGCAGTCAACCACCAGTACACACAGCAGAACCTAAACCCATACCATTATTGCTAAGCAGCAAGACAGGGGCCCATTGCACTCCCACGGGGCCTTTTTAAATGCAATCCATAACCCGGATTTGCCAGGAACCCTTCTTACTCCTCCTACTTGCATGTGACACTGGGCTTAGGATCTGCATAGGAAACACACACACAAGCACACACCTACCTTTGTTGCCTGCAGATGCCTCCTTGGCTGTCCCCAAACGGTATCAAACCAACACCCACGGGAAGCTGTAAGCATAGAGGACATGCCTGCACCCCATTGGACTTACCTGTGTGGGTTAAATCCGGGTTATTTGACAACCTATGGCGGTGATGGTTCTGCTCAGGCAGAGCAGTGCTGATGCTCCTCATAAAGCTGTCGCTGCTGTGAAGGTTCTAGGTGACATCACAAATCCCTATGGTTACATACACAACAAAGCTGGGTTGTTGTTGTTTACACTCTGCAAGGCCTGTGGAAGTGAGTGACATCATAGCACTGTAGTTCTGAGGGTTCTAGATGGATGCAACAATCTCCTGTTGCTTCTATGAAGGCCATAATAGACGACATCACCAAACAGCTCCATAGTCACATACACAGCAAAGGAGAGATGTTGTTTACACCTAGTGATGTCAGTGGTATTGAGTGACATCACAGCACAGTGCTAAGGCTCCTGGGCCTGGACACAGCAGCGGCTGCAATATCTCAACGGAGAATACGTTTATATATATGTGTGTGTGTGCGCGTATATATATATATATATATATATATATATATATATATATTTCTCCGCCGAAATCACTTTTAAACCCATTTCCACCTTTTTTTCCCTTCTCTTCCTCTTACTTTTTTTTCACGTTTTTTTACGTTTTTCTCCTTTTCGCCTCTTTTCTGGGCGTATTATTCTTCTTTTTCTTCTTTTTTTTCGTCTAATGCATACCCCATCAGTGCAGCAATGCTTATTCAATACCGCCAGCAGATGGAGACACTGGGGGATAATTTTCTAAGGATTTATACTGATTTTTCCTGTCTGAATTTGTCGCACAGAAAGTTGCAGGCCAAATATGTGTGACATTTCTGCGACTTTAGCTTCTAGAGCATTTTTACAACATTATACATAGGTGCTGAATACATAAAAAGCGACTGTTCAGCGACAGACAAGTCGCATCGGCTGAAAGTAGGCCAGAATGTCAGTCCATGTTGGAGCAGGTTTAGATACAGTCTAAAGCATAGATCTCAAAGTCTGTGCACAGAATTTAGCAAGGGCCTCGCACCTTCTGATGCATCAGGTAGGTGCACAATAGCATAGCCTAACCCTCTGTACTTTGGTCTATATTGATGCGGGACATAGACAGCCAGCTGATGACCAATCCATTAGTGCAATGGATGGCTGGAAGCATTTGTCTTTGCCTTTGCAATACCACAGAAGCAATGCATGGTCAATGTACAGCAATGACACACCTGTGTGAACAGCCAGGAGACCCCCCCCCCCCCCCCCCCCCCCCATGTTATGTTACATAGTTACATAGTTAGTACGGTCGAAAAAAGACATATGTCCATCAAGTTCAACCAGGGAATTAAGGGGTAGGGGTGTGGCGCGATATTGGGGAAGGGATGAGATTTTATATTTCTTCATAAGCATTAATCTTATTTTGTCAATTAGGAACATTCAGCACCCACCCGCTATCAAGGCAGCTGCCTATCATGTCATGCCCTACCTGCACAGGTGTGCTGGCTACTCAAATGATCCAATTAAGGAGGCCATTTAGTCAGCAGCAGCAGAAGTCCTGTGCCTGGACGCTCCAACAGCGGCCAGACACAAGCAGAAGCAGAAGCAGCAGCAGCACCACCTTTTGTTTTTTGGCTGCAGCAGCAGCAAGGCCCACAGGGCTGGCTAGCTGGCTAGCCAGCAAGCAGGTAGCAATGAAAGTAGGAATCTTTCTTTTTAACCCTGTAAGGGGGTGGTGCACTGTACCCGAAGATACTGCCATATCGGGTCAATGCATAGGGCGACGGAAGCAAGCTTCGAAATCGGCCCCCGTTCTCAAAAATCCATTTAATATATGGTCCCCAGATAGGGGACGTATCAGATATTAAACTGATAAGAACAGATACTACACTTGATCTTAGCCAAAAGGCCGAGAAGCGATAACCGTGAAAGGGGCGGGCCCAACAAGGTCCCCTTCATGGGCACTATCACTGCTTGCTGTCAGGGAGGCTGCCAGACAATTTTCCATGCACACTCTGGGCTGGGGGGCAGTCAACCACCAGTACACACAGCAGAACCTAAACCCATACCATTATTGCTAAGCAGCAAGACAGGGGCCCATTGCACTCCCACGGGGCCTTTTTAAATGCAATCCATAACCCGGATTTGCCAGGAACCCTTCTTACTCCTCCTACTTGCATGTGACACTGGGCTTAGGATCTGCATAGGAAACACACACACAAGCACACACCTACCTTTGTTGCCTGCAGATGCCTCCTTGGCTGTCCCCAAACGGTATCAAACCAACACCCACGGGAAGCTGTAAGCATAGAGGACATGCCTGCACCCCATTGGACTTACCTGTGTGGGTTAAACCCGGGTTATTTGACAACCTATGGCGGTGATGGTTCTGCTCAGGCAGAGCAGTGCTGATGCTCCTCATAAAGCTGTCGCTGCTGTGAAGGTTCTAGGTGACATCACAAATCCCTATGGTTACATACACAACAAAGCTGGGTTGTTGTTGTTTACACTCTGCAAGGCCTGTGGAAGTGAGTGACATCATAGCACTGTAGTTCTGAGGGTTCTAGATGGATGCAACAATCTCCTGTTGCTTCTATGAAGGCCATAATAGACGACATCACCAAACAGCTCCATAGTCACATACACAGCAAAGGAGAGATGTTGTTTACACCTAGTGATGTCAGTGGTATTGAGTGACATCACAGCACAGTGCTAAGGCTCCTGGGCCTGGACACAGCAGCGGCTGCAATATCTCAACGGAGAATACGTTTATATATATGTGTGTGTGTGCGCGTATATATATATATATATATATATATATATATATATATATATATATATATATATTTCTCCGCCGAAATCACTTTTAAACCCATTTCCACCTTTTTTTCCCTTCTCTTCCTCTTACTTTTTTTTCACGTTTTTTTACGTTTTTCTCCTTTTCGCCTCTTTTCTGGGCGTATTATTCTTCTTTTTCTTCTTTTTTTTCGTCTAATGCATACCCCATCAGTGCAGCAATGCTTATTCAATACCGCCAGCAGATGGAGACACTGGGGGATAATTTTCTAAGGATTTATACTGATTTTTCCTGTCTGAATTTGTCGCACAGAAAGTTGCAGGCCAAATATGTGTGACATTTCTGCGGCTTTAGCTTCTAGAGCATTTTTACAACATTATACATAGGTGCTGAATACATAAAAAGCGACTGTTCAGCGACAGACAAGTCGCATCGGCTGAAAGTAGGCCAGAATGTCAGTCCATGTTGGAGCAGGTTTAGATACAGTCTAAAGCATAGATCTCAAAGTCTGTGCACAGAATTTAGCAAGGGCCTCGCACCTTCTGATGCATCAGGTAGGTGCACAATAGCATAGCCTAACCCTCTGTACTTTGGTCTATATTGATGCGGGACATAGACAGCCAGCTGATGACCAATCCATTAGTGCAATGGATGGCTGGAAGCATTTGTCTTTGCCTTTGCAATACCACAGAAGCAATGCATGGTCAATGTACAGCAATGACACACCTGTGTGAACAGCCAGGAGACCCCCCCCCCCATGTTATGTTACATAGTTACATAGTTAGTACGGTCGAAAAAAGACATATGTCCATCAAGTTCAACCAGGGAATTAAGGGGTAGGGGTGTGGCGCGATATTGGGGAAGGGATGAGATTTTATATTTCTTCATAAGCATTAATCTTATTTTGTCAATTAGGAACATTCAGCACCCACCCGCTATCAAGGCAGCTGCCTATCATGTCATGCCCTACCTGCACAGGTGTGCTGGCTACTCAAATGATCCAATTAAGGAGGCCATTTAGTCAGCAGCAGCAGAAGTCCTGTGCCTGGACGCTCCAACAGCGGCCAGACACAAGCAGAAGCAGAAGCAGCAGCAGCACCACCTTTTGTTTTTTGGCTGCAGCAGCAGCAGCAGCAAGGCCCACAGGGCTGGCTAGCTGGCTAGCCAGCAAGCAGGTAGCAATGAAAGTAGGAATCTTTCTTTTTAACCCTGTAAGGGGGTGGTGCACTGTACCCGAAGATACTGCCATATCGGGTCAATGCATAGGGCGACGGAAGCAAGCTTCGAAATCGGCCCCCGTTCTCAAAAATCCATTTAATATATGGTCCCCAGATAGGGGACGTATCAGATATTAAACTGATAAGAACAGATACTACACTTGATCTTAGCCAAAAGGCCGAGAAGCGATAACCGTGAAAGGGGCGGGCCCAACAAGGTCCCCTTCATGGGCACTATCACTGCTTGCTGTCAGGGAGGCTGCCAGACAATTTTCCATGCACACTCTGGGCTGGGGGGCAGTCAACCACCAGTACACACAGCAGAACCTAAACCCATACCATTATTGCTAAGCAGCAAGACAGGGGCCCATTGCACTCCCACGGGGCCTTTTTAAATGCAATCCATAACCCGGATTTGCCAGGAACCCTTCTTACTCCTCCTACTTGCATGTGACACTGGGCTTAGGATCTGCATAGGAAACACACACACAAGCACACACCTACCTTTGTTGCCTGCAGATGCCTCCTTGGCTGTCCCCAAACGGTATCAAACCAACACCCACGGGAAGCTGTAAGCATAGAGGACATGCCTGCACCCCATTGGACTTACCTGTGTGGGTTAAACCCGGGTTATTTGACAACCTATGGCGGTGATGGTTCTGCTCAGGCAGAGCAGTGCTGATGCTCCTCATAAAGCTGTCGCTGCTGTGAAGGTTCTAGGTGACATCACAAATCCCTATGGTTACATACACAACAAAGCTGGGTTGTTGTTGTTTACACTCTGCAAGGCCTGTGGAAGTGAGTGACATCATAGCACTGTAGTTCTGAGGGTTCTAGATGGATGCAACAATCTCCTGTTGCTTCTATGAAGGCCATAATAGACGACATCACCAAACAGCTCCATAGTCACATACACAGCAAAGGAGAGATGTTGTTTACACCTAGTGATGTCAGTGGTATTGAGTGACATCACAGCACAGTGCTAAGGCTCCTGGGCCTGGACACAGCAGCGGCTGCAATATCTCAACGGAGAATACGTTTATATATATGTGTGTGTGTGCGCGTATATATATATATATATATATATATATATATATATATATATATATTTCTCCGCCGAAATCACTTTTAAACCCATTTCCACCTTTTTTTCCCTTCTCTTCCTCTTACTTTTTTTTCACGTTTTTTTACGTTTTTCTCCTTTTCGCCTCTTTTCTGGGCGTATTATTCTTCTTTTTCTTCTTTTTTTTCGTCTAATGCATACCCCATCAGTGCAGCAATGCTTATTCAATACCGCCAGCAGATGGAGACACTGGGGGATAATTTTCTAAGGATTTATACTGATTTTTCCTGTCTGAATTTGTCGCACAGAAAGTTGCAGGCCAAATATGTGTGACATTTCTGCGGCTTTAGCTTCTAGAGCATTTTTACAACATTATACATAGGTGCTGAATACATAAAAAGCGACTGTTCAGCGACAGACAAGTCGCATCGGCTGAAAGTAGGCCAGAATGTCAGTCCATGTTGGAGCAGGTTTAGATACAGTCTAAAGCATAGATCTCAAAGTCTGTGCACAGAATTTAGCAAGGGCCTCGCACCTTCTGATGCATCAGGTAGGTGCACAATAGCATAGCCTAACCCTCTGTACTTTGGTCTATATTGATGCGGGACATAGACAGCCAGCTGATGACCAATCCATTAGTGCAATGGATGGCTGGAAGCATTTGTCTTTGCCTTTGCAATACCACAGAAGCAATGCATGGTCAATGTACAGCAATGACACACCTGTGTGAACAGCCAGGAGACCCCCCCCCCCATGTTATGTTACATAGTTACATAGTTAGTACGGTCGAAAAAAGACATATGTCCATCAAGTTCAACCAGGGAATTAAGGGGTAGGGGTGTGGCGCGATATTGGGGAAGGGATGAGATTTTATATTTCTTCATAAGCATTAATCTTATTTTGTCAATTAGGAACATTCAGCACCCACCCGCTATCAAGGCAGCTGCCTATCATGTCATGCCCTACCTGCACAGGTGTGCTGGCTACTCAAATGATCCAATTAAGGAGGCCATTTAGTCAGCAGCAGCAGAAGTCCTGTGCCTGGACGCTCCAACAGCGGCCAGACACAAGCAGAAGCAGAAGCAGCAGCAGCACCACCTTTTGTTTTTTGGCTGCAGCAGCAGCAGCAGCAAGGCCCACAGGGCTGGCTAGCTGGCTAGCCAGCAAGCAGGTAGCAATGAAAGTAGGAATCTTTCTTTTTAACCCTGTAAGGGGGTGGTGCACTGTACCCGAAGATACTGCCATATCGGGTCAATGCATAGGGCGACGGAAGCAAGCTTCGAAATCGGCCCCCGTTCTCAAAAATCCATTTAATATATGGTCCCCAGATAGGGGACGTATCAGATATTAAACTGATAAGAACAGATACTACACTTGATCTTAGCCAAAAGGCCGAGAAGCGATAACCGTGAAAGGGGCGGGCCCAACAAGGTCCCCTTCATGGGCACTATCACTGCTTGCTGTCAGGGAGGCTGCCAGACAATTTTCCATGCACACTCTGGGCTGGGGGGCAGTCAACCACCAGTACACACAGCAGAACCTAAACCCATACCATTATTGCTAAGCAGCAAGACAGGGGCCCATTGCACTCCCACGGGGCCTTTTTAAATGCAATCCATAACCCGGATTTGCCAGGAACCCTTCTTACTCCTCCTACTTGCATGTGACACTGGGCTTAGGATCTGCATAGGAAACACACACACAAGCACACACCTACCTTTGTTGCCTGCAGATGCCTCCTTGGCTGTCCCCAAACGGTATCAAACCAACACCCACGGGAAGCTGTAAGCATAGAGGACATGCCTGCACCCCATTGGACTTACCTGTGTGGGTTAAACCCGGGTTATTTGACAACCTATGGCGGTGATGGTTCTGCTCAGGCAGAGCAGTGCTGATGCTCCTCATAAAGCTGTCGCTGCTGTGAAGGTTCTAGGTGACATCACAAATCCCTATGGTTACATACACAACAAAGCTGGGTTGTTGTTGTTTACACTCTGCAAGGCCTGTGGAAGTGAGTGACATCATAGCACTGCAGTTCTGAGGGTTCTAGATGGATGCAACAATCTCCTGTTGCTTCTATGAAGGCCATAATAGACGACATCACCAAACAGCTCCATAGTCACATACACAGCAAAGGAGAGATGTTGTTTACACCTAGTGATGTCAGTGGTATTGAGTGACATCACAGCACAGTGCTAAGGCTCCTGGGCCTGGACACAGCAGCGGCTGCAATATCTCAACGGAGAATACGTTTATATATATGTGTGTGTGTGCGCGTATATATATATATATATATATATATATATATATATATATATATATATATATATATTTCTCCGCCGAAATCACTTTTAAACCCATTTCCACCTTTTTTTCCCTTCTCTTCCTCTTACTTTTTTTTCACGTTTTTTTACGTTTTTCTCCTTTTCGCCTCTTTTCTGGGCGTATTATTCTTCTTTTTCTTCTTTTTTTTCGTCTAATGCATACCCCATCAGTGCAGCAATGCTTATTCAATACCGCCAGCAGATGGAGACACTGGGGGATAATTTTCTAAGGATTTATACTGATTTTTCCTGTCTGAATTTGTCGCACAGAAAGTTGCAGGCCAAATATGTGTGACATTTCTGCGACTTTAGCTTCTAGAGCATTTTTACAACATTATACATAGGTGCTGAATACATAAAAAGCGACTGTTCAGCGACAGACAAGTCGCATCGGCTGAAAGTAGGCCAGAATGTCAGTCCATGTTGGAGCAGGTTTAGATACAGTCTAAAGCATAGATCTCAAAGTCTGTGCACAGAATTTAGCAAGGGCCTCGCACCTTCTGATGCATCAGGTAGGTGCACAATAGCATAGCCTAACCCTCTGTACTTTGGTCTATATTGATGCGGGACATAGACAGCCAGCTGATGACCAATCCATTAGTGCAATGGATGGCTGGAAGCATTTGTCTTTGCCTTTGCAATACCACAGAAGCAATGCATGGTCAATGTACAGCAATGACACACCTGTGTGAACAGCCAGGAGACCCCCCCCCCATGTTATGTTACATAGTTACATAGTTAGTACGGTCGAAAAAAGACATATGTCCATCAAGTTCAACCAGGGAATTAAGGGGTAGGGGTGTGGCGCGATATTGGGGAAGGGATGAGATTTTATATTTCTTCATAAGCATTAATCTTATTTTGTCAATTAGGAACATTCAGCACCCACCCGCTATCAAGGCAGCTGCCTATCATGTCATGCCCTACCTGCACAGGTGTGCTGGCTACTCAAATGATCCAATTAAGGAGGCCATTTAGTCAGCAGCAGCAGAAGTCCTGTGCCTGGACGCTCCAACAGCGGCCAGACACAAGCAGAAGCAGAAGCAGCAGCAGCACCACCTTTTGTTTTTTGGCTGCAGCAGCAGCAGCAAGGCCCACAGGGCTGGCTAGCTGGCTAGCCAGCAAGCAGGTAGCAATGAAAGTAGGAATCTTTCTTTTTAACCCTGTAAGGGGGTGGTGCACTGTACCCGAAGATACTGCCATATCGGGTCAATGCATAGGGCGACGGAAGCAAGCTTCGAAATCGGCCCCCGTTCTCAAAAATCCATTTAATATATGGTCCCCAGATAGGGGACGTATCAGATATTAAACTGATAAGAACAGATACTACACTTGATCTTAGCCAAAAGGCCGAGAAGCGATAACCGTGAAAGGGGCGGGCCCAACAAGGTCCCCTTCATGGGCACTATCACTGCTTGCTGTCAGGGAGGCTGCCAGACAATTTTCCATGCACACTCTGGGCTGGGGGGCAGTCAACCACCAGTACACACAGCAGAACCTAAACCCATACCATTATTGCTAAGCAGCAAGACAGGGGCCCATTGCACTCCCACGGGGCCTTTTTAAATGCAATCCATAACCCGGATTTGCCAGGAACCCTTCTTACTCCTCCTACTTGCATGTGACACTGGGCTTAGGATCTGCATAGGAAACACACACACAAGCACACACCTACCTTTGTTGCCTGCAGATGCCTCCTTGGCTGTCCCCAAACGGTATCAAACCAACACCCACGGGAAGCTGTAAGCATAGAGGACATGCCTGCACCCCATTGGACTTACCTGTGTGGGTTAAACCCGGGTTATTTGACAACCTATGGCGGTGATGGTTCTGCTCAGGCAGAGCAGTGCTGATGCTCCTCATAAAGCTCTCGCTGCTGTGAAGGTTCTAGGTGACATCACAAATCCCTATGGTTACATACACAACAAAGCTGGGTTGTTGTTGTTTACACTCTGCAAGGCCTGTGGAAGTGAGTGACATCATAGCACTGTAGTTCTGAGGGTTCTAGATGGATGCAACAATCTCCTGTTGCTTCTATGAAGGCCATAATAGACGACATCACCAAACAGCTCCATAGTCACATACACAGCAAAGGAGAGATGTTGTTTACACCTAGTGATGTCAGTGGTATTGAGTGACATCACAGCACAGTGCTAAGGCTCCTGGGCCTGGACACAGCAGCGGCTGCAATATCTCAACGGAGAATACGTTTATATATATGTGTGTGTGTGCGCGTATATATATATATATATATATATATATATATATATATATATATATATTCTCCGCCGAAATCACTTTTAAACCCATTTCCACCTTTTTTTCCCTTCTCTTCCTCTTACTTTTTTTTCACGTTTTTTTACGTTTTTCTCCTTTTCGCCTCTTTTCTGGGCGTATTATTCTTCTTTTTCTTCTTTTTTTTCGTCTAATGCATACCCCATCAGTGCAGCAATGCTTATTCAATACCGCCAGCAGATGGAGACACTGGGGGATAATTTTCTAAGGATTTATACTGATTTTTCCTGTCTGAATTTGTCGCACAGAAAGTTGCAGGCCAAATATGTGTGACATTTCTGCGACTTTAGCTTCTAGAGCATTTTTACAACATTATACATAGGTGCTGAATACATAAAAAGCGACTGTTCAGCGACAGACAAGTCGCATCGGCTGAAAGTAGGCCAGAATGTCAGTCCATGTTGGAGCAGGTTTAGATACAGTCTAAAGCATAGATCTCAAAGTCTGTGCACAGAATTTAGCAAGGGCCTCGCACCTTCTGATGCATCAGGTAGGTGCACAATAGCATAGCCTAACCCTCTGTACTTTGGTCTATATTGATGCGGGACATAGACAGCCAGCTGATGACCAATCCATTAGTGCAATGGATGGCTGGAAGCATTTGTCTTTGCCTTTGCAATACCACAGAAGCAATGCATGGTCAATGTACAGCAATGACACACCTGTGTGAACAGCCAGGAGACCCCCCCCCCCCATGTTATGTTACATAGTTACATAGTTAGTACGGTCGAAAAAAGACATATGTCCATCAAGTTCAACCAGGGAATTAAGGGGTAGGGGTGTGGCGCGATATTGGGGAAGGGATGAGATTTTATATTTCTTCATAAGCATTAATCTTATTTTGTCAATTAGGAACATTCAGCACCCACCCGCTATCAAGGCAGCTGCCTATCATGTCATGCCCTACCTGCACAGGTGTGCTGGCTACTCAAATGATCCAATTAAGGAGGCCATTTAGTCAGCAGCAGCAGAAGTCCTGTGCCTGGACGCTCCAACAGCGGCCAGACACAAGCAGAAGCAGAAGCAGCAGCAGCACCACCTTTTGTTTTTTGGCTGCAGCAGCAGCAGCAGCAAGGCCCACAGGGCTGGCTAGCTGGCTAGCCAGCAAGCAGGTAGCAATGAAAGTAGGAATCTTTCTTTTTAACCCTGTAAGGGGGTGGTGCACTGTACCCGAAGATACTGCCATATCGGGTCAATGCATAGGGCGACGGAAGCAAGCTTCGAAATCGGCCCCCGTTCTCAAAAATCCATTTAATATATGGTCCCCAGATAGGGGACGTATCAGATATTAAACTGATAAGAACAGATACTACACTTGATCTTAGCCAAAAGGCCGAGAAGCGATAACCGTGAAAGGGGCGGGCCCAACAAGGTCCCCTTCATGGGCACTATCACTGCTTGCTGTCAGGGAGGCTGCCAGACAATTTTCCATGCACACTCTGGGCTGGGGGGCAGTCAACCACCAGTACACACAGCAGAACCTAAACCCATACCATTATTGCTAAGCAGCAAGACAGGGGCCCATTGCACTCCCACGGGGCCTTTTTAAATGCAATCCATAACCCGGATTTGCCAGGAACCCTTCTTACTCCTCCTACTTGCATGTGACACTGGGCTTAGGATCTGCATAGGAAACACACACACAAGCACACACCTACCTTTGTTGCCTGCAGATGCCTCCTTGGCTGTCCCCAAACGGTATCAAACCAACACCCACGGGAAGCTGTAAGCATAGAGGACATGCCTGCACCCCATTGGACTTACCTGTGTGGGTTAAACCCGGGTTATTTGACAACCTATGGCGGTGATGGTTCTGCTCAGGCAGAGCAGTGCTGATGCTCCTCATAAAGCTCTCGCTGCTGTGAAGGTTCTAGGTGACATCACAAATCCCTATGGTTACATACACAACAAAGCTGGGTTGTTGTTGTTTACACTCTGCAAGGCCTGTGGAAGTGAGTGACATCATAGCACTGTAGTTCTGAGGGTTCTAGATGGATGCAACAATCTCCTGTTGCTTCTATGAAGGCCATAATAGACGACATCACCAAACAGCTCCATAGTCACATACACAGCAAAGGAGAGATGTTGTTTACACCTAGTGATGTCAGTGGTATTGAGTGACATCACAGCACAGTGCTAAGGCTCCTGGGCCTGGACACAGCAGCGGCTGCAATATCTCAACGGAGAATACGTTTATATATATGTGTGTGTGTGCGCGTATATATATATATATATATATATATATATATATATATATATATATATTTCTCCGCCGAAATCACTTTTAAACCCATTTCCACCTTTTTTTCCCTTCTCTTCCTCTTACTTTTTTTTCACGTTTTTTTACGTTTTTCTCCTTTTCGCCTCTTTTCTGGGCGTATTATTCTTCTTTTTCTTCTTTTTTTTCGTCTAATGCATACCCCATCAGTGCAGCAATGCTTATTCAATACCGCCAGCAGATGGAGACACTGGGGGATAATTTTCTAAGGATTTATACTGATTTTTCCTGTCTGAATTTGTCGCACAGAAAGTTGCAGGCCAAATATGTGTGACATTTCTGCGACTTTAGCTTCTAGAGCATTTTTACAACATTATACATAGGTGCTGAATACATAAAAAGCGACTGTTCAGCGACAGACAAGTCGCATCGGCTGAAAGTAGGCCAGAATGTCAGTCCATGTTGGAGCAGGTTTAGATACAGTCTAAAGCATAGATCTCAAAGTCTGTGCACAGAATTTAGCAAGGGCCTCGCACCTTCTGATGCATCAGGTAGGTGCACAATAGCATAGCCTAACCCTCTGTACTTTGGTCTATATTGATGCGGGACATAGACAGCCAGCTGATGACCAATCCATTAGTGCAATGGATGGCTGGAAGCATTTGTCTTTGCCTTTGCAATACCACAGAAGCAATGCATGGTCAATGTACAGCAATGACACACCTGTGTGAACAGCCAGGAGACCCCCCCCCCCATGTTATGTTACATAGTTACATAGTTAGTACGGTCGAAAAAAGACATATGTCCATCAAGTTCAACCAGGGAATTAAGGGGTAGGGGTGTGGCGCGATATTGGGGAAGGGATGAGATTTTATATTTCTTCATAAGCATTAATCTTATTTTGTCAATTAGGAACATTCAGCACCCACCCGCTATCAAGGCAGCTGCCTATCATGTCATGCCCTACCTGCACAGGTGTGCTGGCTACTCAAATGATCCAATTAAGGAGGCCATTTAGTCAGCAGCAGCAGAAGTCCTGTGCCTGGACGCTCCAACAGCGGCCAGACACAAGCAGAAGCAGAAGCAGCAGCAGCACCACCTTTTGTTTTTTGGCTGCAGCAGCAGCAGCAGCAAGGCCCACAGGGCTGGCTAGCTGGCTAGCCAGCAAGCAGGTAGCAATGAAAGTAGGAATCTTTCTTTTTAACCCTGTAAGGGGGTGGTGCACTGTACCCGAAGATACTGCCATATCGGGTCAATGCATAGGGCGACGGAAGCAAGCTTCGAAATCGGCCCCCGTTCTCAAAAATCCATTTAATATATGGTCCCCAGATAGGGGACGTATCAGATATTAAACTGATAAGAACAGATACTACACTTGATCTTAGCCAAAAGGCCGAGAAGCGATAACCGTGAAAGGGGCGGGCCCAACAAGGTCCCCTTCATGGGCACTATCACTGCTTGCTGTCAGGGAGGCTGCCAGACAATTTTCCATGCACACTCTGGGCTGGGGGGCAGTCAACCACCAGTACACACAGCAGAACCTAAACCCATACCATTATTGCTAAGCAGCAAGACAGGGGCCCATTGCACTCCCACGGGGCCTTTTTAAATGCAATCCATAACCCGGATTTGCCAGGAACCCTTCTTACTCCTCCTACTTGCATGTGACACTGGGCTTAGGATCTGCATAGGAAACACACACACAAGCACACACCTACCTTTGTTGCCTGCAGATGCCTCCTTGGCTGTCCCCAAACGGTATCAAACCAACACCCACGGGAAGCTGTAAGCATAGAGGACATGCCTGCACCCCATTGGACTTACCTGTGTGGGTTAAACCCGGGTTATTTGACAACCTATGGCGGTGATGGTTCTGCTCAGGCAGAGCAGTGCTGATGCTCCTCATAAAGCTGTCGCTGCTGTGAAGGTTCTAGGTGACATCACAAATCCCTATGGTTACATACACAACAAAGCTGGGTTGTTGTTGTTTACACTCTGCAAGGCCTGTGGAAGTGAGTGACATCATAGCACTGTAGTTCTGAGGGTTCTAGATGGATGCAACAATCTCCTGTTGCTTCTATGAAGGCCATAATAGACGACATCACCAAACAGCTCCATAGTCACATACACAGCAAAGGAGAGATGTTGTTTACACCTAGTGATGTCAGTGGTATTGAGTGACATCACAGCACAGTGCTAAGGCTCCTGGGCCTGGACACAGCAGCGGCTGCAATATCTCAACGGAGAATACGTTTATATATATGTGTGTGTGTGCGCGTATATATATATATATATATATATATATATATATATATATATATATATATATTTCTCCGCCGAAATCACTTTTAAACCCATTTCCACCTTTTTTTCCCTTCTCTTCCTCTTACTTTTTTTTCACGTTTTTTTACGTTTTTCTCCTTTTCGCCTCTTTTCTGGGCGTATTATTCTTCTTTTTCTTCTTTTTTTTCGTCTAATGCATACCCCATCAGTGCAGCAATGCTTATTCAATACCGCCAGCAGATGGAGACACTGGGGGATAATTTTCTAAGGATTTATACTGATTTTTCCTGTCTGAATTTGTCGCACAGAAAGTTGCAGGCCAAATATGTGTGACATTTCTGCGACTTTAGCTTCTAGAGCATTTTTACAACATTATACATAGGTGCTGAATACATAAAAAGCGACTGTTCAGCGACAGACAAGTCGCATCGGCTGAAAGTAGGCCAGAATGTCAGTCCATGTTGGAGCAGGTTTAGATACAGTCTAAAGCATAGATCTCAAAGTCTGTGCACAGAATTTAGCAAGGGCCTCGCACCTTCTGATGCATCAGGTAGGTGCACAATAGCATAGCCTAACCCTCTGTACTTTGGTCTATATTGATGCGGGACATAGACAGCCAGCTGATGACCAATCCATTAGTGCAATGGATGGCTGGAAGCATTTGTCTTTGCCTTTGCAATACCACAGAAGCAATGCATGGTCAATGTACAGCAATGACACACCTGTGTGAACAGCCAGGAGACCCCCCCCCCCCCATGTTATGTTACATAGTTACATAGTTAGTACGGTCGAAAAAAGACATATGTCCATCAAGTTCAACCAGGGAATTAAGGGGTAGGGGTGTGGCGCGATATTGGGGAAGGGATGAGATTTTATATTTCTTCATAAGCATTAATCTTATTTTGTCAATTAGGAACATTCAGCACCCACCCGCTATCAAGGCAGCTGCCTATCATGTCATGCCCTACCTGCACAGGTGTGCTGGCTACTCAAATGATCCAATTAAGGAGGCCATTTAGTCAGCAGCAGCAGAAGTCCTGTGCCTGGACGCTCCAACAGCGGCCAGACACAAGCAGAAGCAGAAGCAGCAGCAGCACCACCTTTTGTTTTTTGGCTGCAGCAGCAGCAGCAGCAAGGCCCACAGGGCTGGCTAGCTGGCTAGCCAG
The DNA here is from genome assembly GCF_029499605.1 of Hyla sarda. Taxonomy (NCBI): domain Eukaryota; kingdom Metazoa; phylum Chordata; class Amphibia; order Anura; family Hylidae; genus Hyla; species Hyla sarda. The sequence continues at coordinate 178,092 of NW_026610613.1, forward strand.
CAAGCAGGTAGCAATGAAAGTAGGAATCTTTCTTTTTAACCCTGTAAGGGGGTGGTGCACTGTACCCGAAGATACTGCCATATCGGGTCAATGCATAGGGCGACGGAAGCAAGCTTCGAAATCGGCCCCCGTTCTCAAAAATCCATTTAATATATGGTCCCCAGATAGGGGACGTATCAGATATTAAACTGATAAGAACAGATACTACACTTGATCTTAGCCAAAAGGCCGAGAAGCGATAACCGTGAAAGGGGCGGGCCCAACAAGGTCCCCTTCATGGGCACTATCACTGCTTGCTGTCAGGGAGGCTGCCAGACAATTTTCCATGCACACTCTGGGCTGGGGGGCAGTCAACCACCAGTACACACAGCAGAACCTAAACCCATACCATTATTGCTAAGCAGCAAGACAGGGGCCCATTGCACTCCCACGGGGCCTTTTTAAATGCAATCCATAACCCGGATTTGCCAGGAACCCTTCTTACTCCTCCTACTTGCATGTGACACTGGGCTTAGGATCTGCATAGGAAACACACACACAAGCACACACCTACCTTTGTTGCCTGCAGATGCCTCCTTGGCTGTCCCCAAACGGTATCAAACCAACACCCACGGGAAGCTGTAAGCATAGAGGACATGCCTGCACCCCATTGGACTTACCTGTGTGGGTTAAACCCGGGTTATTTGACAACCTATGGCGGTGATGGTTCTGCTCAGGCAGAGCAGTGCTGATGCTCCTCATAAAGCTGTCGCTGCTGTGAAGGTTCTAGGTGACATCACAAATCCCTATGGTTACATACACAACAAAGCTGGGTTGTTGTTGTTTACACTCTGCAAGGCCTGTGGAAGTGAGTGACATCATAGCACTGTAGTTCTGAGGGTTCTAGATGGATGCAACAATCTCCTGTTGCTTCTATGAAGGCCATAATAGACGACATCACCAAACAGCTCCATAGTCACATACACAGCAAAGGAGAGATGTTGTTTACACCTAGTGATGTCAGTGGTATTGAGTGACATCACAGCACAGTGCTAAGGCTCCTGGGCCTGGACACAGCAGCGGCTGCAATATCTCAACGGAGAATACGTTTATATATATGTGTGTGTGTGCGCGTATATATATATATATATATATATATATATATATATATATATATATATTTCTCCGCCGAAATCACTTTTAAACCCATTTCCACCTTTTTTTCCCTTCTCTTCCTCTTACTTTTTTTTCACGTTTTTTTACGTTTTTCTCCTTTTCGCCTCTTTTCTGGGCGTATTATTCTTCTTTTTCTTCTTTTTTTTCGTCTAATGCATACCCCATCAGTGCAGCAATGCTTATTCAATACCGCCAGCAGATGGAGACACTGGGGGATAATTTTCTAAGGATTTATACTGATTTTTCCTGTCTGAATTTGTCGCACAGAAAGTTGCAGGCCAAATATGTGTGACATTTCTGCGACTTTAGCTTCTAGAGCATTTTTACAACATTATACATAGGTGCTGAATACATAAAAAGCGACTGTTCAGCGACAGACAAGTCGCATCGGCTGAAAGTAGGCCAGAATGTCAGTCCATGTTGGAGCAGGTTTAGATACAGTCTAAAGCATAGATCTCAAAGTCTGTGCACAGAATTTAGCAAGGGCCTCGCACCTTCTGATGCATCAGGTAGGTGCACAATAGCATAGCCTAACCCTCTGTACTTTGGTCTATATTGATGCGGGACATAGACAGCCAGCTGATGACCAATCCATTAGTGCAATGGATGGCTGGAAGCATTTGTCTTTGCCTTTGCAATACCACAGAAGCAATGCATGGTCAATGTACAGCAATGACACACCTGTGTGAACAGCCAGGAGACCCCCCCCCCCATGTTATGTTACATAGTTACATAGTTAGTACGGTCGAAAAAAGACATATGTCCATCAAGTTCAACCAGGGAATTAAGGGGTAGGGGTGTGGCGCGATATTGGGGAAGGGATGAGATTTTATATTTCTTCATAAGCATTAATCTTATTTTGTCAATTAGGAACATTCAGCACCCACCCGCTATCAAGGCAGCTGCCTATCATGTCATGCCCTACCTGCACAGGTGTGCTGGCTACTCAAATGATCCAATTAAGGAGGCCATTTAGTCAGCAGCAGCAGAAGTCCTGTGCCTGGACGCTCCAACAGCGGCCAGACACAAGCAGAAGCAGAAGCAGCAGCAGCACCACCTTTTGTTTTTTGGCTGCAGCAGCAGCAGCAGCAAGGCCCACAGGGCTGGCTAGCTGGCTAGCCAGCAAGCAGGTAGCAATGAAAGTAGGAATCTTTCTTTTTAACCCTGTAAGGGGGTGGTGCACTGTACCCGAAGATACTGCCATATCGGGTCAATGCATAGGGCGACGGAAGCAAGCTTCGAAATCGGCCCCCGTTCTCAAAAATCCATTTAATATATGGTCCCCAGATAGGGGACGTATCAGATATTAAACTGATAAGAACAGATACTACACTTGATCTTAGCCAAAAGGCCGAGAAGCGATAACCGTGAAAGGGGCGGGCCCAACAAGGTCCCCTTCATGGGCACTATCACTGCTTGCTGTCAGGGAGGCTGCCAGACAATTTTCCATGCACACTCTGGGCTGGGGGGCAGTCAACCACCAGTACACACAGCAGAACCTAAACCCATACCATTATTGCTAAGCAGCAAGACAGGGGCCCATTGCACTCCCACGGGGCCTTTTTAAATGCAATCCATAACCCGGATTTGCCAGGAACCCTTCTTACTCCTCCTACTTGCATGTGACACTGGGCTTAGGATCTGCATAGGAAACACACACACAAGCACACACCTACCTTTGTTGCCTGCAGATGCCTCCTTGGCTGTCCCCAAACGGTATCAAACCAACACCCACGGGAAGCTGTAAGCATAGAGGACATGCCTGCACCCCATTGGACTTACCTGTGTGGGTTAAACCCGGGTTATTTGACAACCTATGGCGGTGATGGTTCTGCTCAGGCAGAGCAGTGCTGATGCTCCTCATAAAGCTGTCGCTGCTGTGAAGGTTCTAGGTGACATCACAAATCCCTATGGTTACATACACAACAAAGCTGGGTTGTTGTTGTTTACACTCTGCAAGGCCTGTGGAAGTGAGTGACATCATAGCACTGTAGTTCTGAGGGTTCTAGATGGATGCAACAATCTCCTGTTGCTTCTATGAAGGCCATAATAGACGACATCACCAAACAGCTCCATAGTCACATACACAGCAAAGGAGAGATGTTGTTTACACCTAGTGATGTCAGTGGTATTGAGTGACATCACAGCACAGTGCTAAGGCTCCTGGGCCTGGACACAGCAGCGGCTGCAATATCTCAACGGAGAATACGTTTATATATATGTGTGTGTGTGCGCGTATATATATATATATATATATATATATATATATATATATATATATATATATATATATATTTCTCCGCCGAAATCACTTTTAAACCCATTTCCACCTTTTTTTCCCTTCTCTTCCTCTTACTTTTTTGTTCACGTTTTTTTACGTTTTTCTCCTTTTCGCCTCTTTTCTGGGCGTATTATTCTTCTTTTTCTTCTTTTTTTTCGTCTAATGCATACCCCATCAGTGCAGCAATGCTTATTCAATACCGCCAGCAGATGGAGACACTGGGGGATAATTTTCTAAGGATTTATACTGATTTTTCCTGTCTGAATTTGTCGCACAGAAAGTTGCAGGCCAAATATGTGTGACATTTCTGCGACTTTAGCTTCTAGAGCATTTTTACAACATTATACATAGGTGCTGAATACATAAAAAGCGACTGTTCAGCGACAGACAAGTCGCATCGGCTGAAAGTAGGCCAGAATGTCAGTCCATGTTGGAGCAGGTTTAGATACAGTCTAAAGCATAGATCTCAAAGTCTGTGCACAGAATTTAGCAAGGGCCTCGCACCTTCTGATGCATCAGGTAGGTGCACAATAGCATAGCCTAACCCTCTGTACTTTGGTCTATATTGATGCGGGACATAGACAGCCAGCTGATGACCAATCCATTAGTGCAATGGATGGCTGGAAGCATTTGTCTTTGCCTTTGCAATACCACAGAAGCAATGCATGGTCAATGTACAGCAATGACACACCTGTGTGAACAGCCAGGAGACCCCCCCCCCCCCCCCCCATGTTATGTTACATAGTTACATAGTTAGTACGGTCGAAAAAAGACATATGTCCATCAAGTTCAACCAGGGAATTAAGGGGTAGGGGTGTGGCGCGATATTGGGGAAGGGATGAGATTTTATATTTCTTCATAAGCATTAATCTTATTTTGTCAATTAGGAACATTCAGCACCCACCCGCTATCAAGGCAGCTGCCTATCATGTCATGCCCTACCTGCACAGGTGTGCTGGCTACTCAAATGATCCAATTAAGGAGGCCATTTAGTCAGCAGCAGCAGAAGTCCTGTGCCTGGACGCTCCAACAGCGGCCAGACACAAGCAGAAGCAGAAGCAGCAGCAGCACCACCTTTTGTTTTTTGGCTGCAGCAGCAGCAAGGCCCACAGGGCTGGCTAGCTGGCTAGCCAGCAAGCAGGTAGCAATGAAAGTAGGAATCTTTCTTTTTAACCCTGTAAGGGGGTGGTGCACTGTACCCGAAGATACTGCCATATCGGGTCAATGCATAGGGCGACGGAAGCAAGCTTCGAAATCGGCCCCCGTTCTCAAAAATCCATTTAATATATGGTCCCCAGATAGGGGACGTATCAGATATTAAACTGATAAGAACAGATACTACACTTGATCTTAGCCAAAAGGCCGAGAAGCGATAACCGTGAAAGGGGCGGGCCCAACAAGGTCCCCTTCATGGGCACTATCACTGCTTGCTGTCAGGGAGGCTGCCAGACAATTTTCCATGCACACTCTGGGCTGGGGGGCAGTCAACCACCAGTACACACAGCAGAACCTAAACCCATACCATTATTGCTAAGCAGCAAGACAGGGGCCCATTGCACTCCCACGGGGCCTTTTTAAATGCAATCCATAACCCGGATTTGCCAGGAACCCTTCTTACTCCTCCTACTTGCATGTGACACTGGGCTTAGGATCTGCATAGGAAACACACACACAAGCACACACCTACCTTTGTTGCCTGCAGATGCCTCCTTGGCTGTCCCCAAACGGTATCAAACCAACACCCACGGGAAGCTGTAAGCATAGAGGACATGCCTGCACCCCATTGGACTTACCTGTGTGGGTTAAACCCGGGTTATTTGACAACCTATGGCGGTGATGGTTCTGCTCAGGCAGAGCAGTGCTGATGCTCCTCATAAAGCTGTCGCTGCTGTGAAGGTTCTAGGTGACATCACAAATCCCTATGGTTACATACACAACAAAGCTGGGTTGTTGTTGTTTACACTCTGCAAGGCCTGTGGAAGTGAGTGACATCATAGCACTGTAGTTCTGAGGGTTCTAGATGGATGCAACAATCTCCTGTTGCTTCTATGAAGGCCATAATAGACGACATCACCAAACAGCTCCATAGTCACATACACAGCAAAGGAGAGATGTTGTTTACACCTAGTGATGTCAGTGGTATTGAGTGACATCACAGCACAGTGCTAAGGCTCCTGGGCCTGGACACAGCAGCGGCTGCAATATCTCAACGGAGAATACGTTTATATATATGTGTGTGTGTGCGCGTATATATATATATATATATATATATATATATATATATATATATATATATATTTCTCCGCCGAAATCACTTTTAAACCCATTTCCACCTTTTTTTCCCTTCTCTTCCTCTTACTTTTTTTTCACGTTTTTTTACGTTTTTCTCCTTTTCGCCTCTTTTCTGGGCGTATTATTCTTCTTTTTCTTCTTTTTTTTCGTCTAATGCATACCCCATCAGTGCAGCAATGCTTATTCAATACCGCCAGCAGATGGAGACACTGGGGGATAATTTTCTAAGGATTTATACTGATTTTTCCTGTCTGAATTTGTCGCACAGAAAGTTGCAGGCCAAATATGTGTGACATTTCTGCGACTTTAGCTTCTAGAGCATTTTTACAACATTATACATAGGTGCTGAATACATAAAAAGCGACTGTTCAGCGACAGACAAGTCGCATCGGCTGAAAGTAGGCCAGAATGTCAGTCCATGTTGGAGCAGGTTTAGATACAGTCTAAAGCATAGATCTCAAAGTCTGTGCACAGAATTTAGCAAGGGCCTCGCACCTTCTGATGCATCAGGTAGGTGCACAATAGCATAGCCTAACCCTCTGTACTTTGGTCTATATTGATGCGGGACATAGACAGCCAGCTGATGACCAATCCATTAGTGCAATGGATGGCTGGAAGCATTTGTCTTTGCCTTTGCAATACCACAGAAGCAATGCATGGTCAATGTACAGCAATGACACACCTGTGTGAACAGCCAGGAGACCCCCCCCCCCCCCCCCCATGTTATGTTACATAGTTACATAGTTAGTACGGTCGAAAAAAGACATATGTCCATCAAGTTCAACCAGGGAATTAAGGGGTAGGGGTGTGGCGCGATATTGGGGAAGGGATGAGATTTTATATTTCTTCATAAGCATTAATCTTATTTTGTCAATTAGGAACATTCAGCACCCACCCGCTATCAAGGCAGCTGCCTATCATGTCATGCCCTACCTGCACAGGTGTGCTGGCTACTCAAATGATCCAATTAAGGAGGCCATTTAGTCAGCAGCAGCAGAAGTCCTGTGCCTGGACGCTCCAACAGCGGCCAGACACAAGCAGAAGCAGAAGCAGCAGCAGCACCACCTTTTGTTTTTTGGCTGCAGCAGCAGCAGCAGCAAGGCCCACAGGGCTGGCTAGCTGGCTAGCCAGCAAGCAGGTAGCAATGAAAGTAGGAATCTTTCTTTTTAACCCTGTAAGGGGGTGGTGCACTGTACCCGAAGATACTGCCATATCGGGTCAATGCATAGGGCGACGGAAGCAAGCTTCGAAATCGGCCCCCGTTCTCAAAAATCCATTTAATATATGGTCCCCAGATAGGGGACGTATCAGATATTAAACTGATAAGAACAGATACTACACTTGATCTTAGCCAAAAGGCCGAGAAGCGATAACCGTGAAAGGGGCGGGCCCAACAAGGTCCCCTTCATGGGCACTATCACTGCTTGCTGTCAGGGAGGCTGCCAGACAATTTTCCATGCACACACTGGGCTGGGGGGCAGTCAACCACCAGTACACACAGCAGAACCTAAACCCATACCATTATTGCTAAGCAGCAAGACAGGGGCCCATTGCACTCCCACGGGGCCTTTTTAAATGCAATCCATAACCCGGATTTGCCAGGAACCCTTCTTACTCCTCCTACTTGCATGTGACACTGGGCTTAGGATCTGCATAGGAAACACACACACAAGCACACACCTACCTTTGTTGCCTGCAGATGCCTCCTTGGCTGTCCCCAAACGGTATCAAACCAACACCCACGGGAAGCTGTAAGCATAGAGGACATGCCTGCACCCCATTGGACTTACCTGTGTGGGTTAAACCCGGGTTATTTGACAACCTATGGCGGTGATGGTTCTGCTCAGGCAGAGCAGTGCTGATGCTCCTCATAAAGCTGTCGCTGCTGTGAAGGTTCTAGGTGACATCACAAATCCCTATGGTTACATACACAACAAAGCTGGGTTGTTGTTGTTTACACTCTGCAAGGCCTGTGGAAGTGAGTGACATCATAGCACTGTAGTTCTGAGGGTTCTAGATGGATGCAACAATCTCCTGTTGCTTCTATGAAGGCCATAATAGACGACATCACCAAACAGCTCCATAGTCACATACACAGCAAAGGAGAGATGTTGTTTACACCTAGTGATGTCAGTGGTATTGAGTGACATCACAGCACAGTGCTAAGGCTCCTGGGCCTGGACACAGCAGCGGCTGCAATATCTCAACGGAGAATACGTTTATATATATGTGTGTGTGTGCGCGTATATATATATATATATATATATATATATATATATATTTCTCCGCCGAAATCACTTTTAAACCCATTTCCACCTTTTTTTCCCTTCTCTTCCTCTTACTTTTTTTTCACGTTTTTTTACGTTTTTCTCCTTTTCGCCTCTTTTCTGGGCGTATTATTCTTCTTTTTCTTCTTTTTTTTCGTCTAATGCATACCCCATCAGTGCAGCAATGCTTATTAAATACCGCCAGCAGATGGAGACACTGGGGGATAATTTTCTAAGGATTTATACTGATTTTTCCTGTCTGAATTTGTCGCACAGAAAGTTGCAGGCCAAATATGTGTGACATTTCTGCGACTTTAGCTTCTAGAGCATTTTTACAACATTATACATAGGTGCTGAATACATAAAAAGCGACTGTTCAGCGACAGACAAGTCGCATCGGCTGAAAGTAGGCCAGAATGTCAGTCCATGTTGGAGCAGGTTTAGATACAGTCTAAAGCATAGATCTCAAAGTCTGTGCACAGAATTTAGCAAGGGCCTCGCACCTTCTGATGCATCAGGTAGGTGCACAATAGCATAGCCTAACCCTCTGTACTTTGGTCTATATTGATGCGGGACATAGACAGCCAGCTGATGACCAATCCATTAGTGCAATGGATGGCTGGAAGCATTTGTCTTTGCCTTTGCAATACCACAGAAGCAATGCATGGTCAATGTACAGCAATGACACACCTGTGTGAACAGCCAGGAGACCCCCCCCCCCCCCCCCCCCATGTTATGTTACATAGTTACATAGTTAGTACGGTCGAAAAAAGACATATGTCCATCAAGTTCAACCAGGGAATTAAGGGGTAGGGGTGTGGCGCGATATTGGGGAAGGGATGAGATTTTATATTTCTTCATAAGCATTAATCTTATTTTGTCAATTAGGAACATTCAGCACCCACCCGCTATCAAGGCAGCTGCCTATCATGTCATGCCCTACCTGCACAGGTGTGCTGGCTACTCAAATGATCCAATTAAGGAGGCCATTTAGTCAGTAGCAGCAGAAGTCCTGTGCCTGGACGCTCCAACAGCGGCCAGACACAAGCAGAAGCAGAAGCAGCAGCAGCACCACCTTTTGTTTTTTGGCTGCAGCAGCAGCAGCAGCAAGGCCCACAGGGCTGGCTAGCTGGCTAGCCAGCAAGCAGGTAGCAATGAAAGTAGGAATCTTTCTTTTTAACCCTGTAAGGGGGTGGTGCACTGTACCCGAAGATACTGCCATATCGGGTCAATGCATAGGGCGACGGAAGCAAGCTTCGAAATCGGCCCCCGTTCTCAAAAATCCATTTAATATATGGTCCCCAGATAGGGGACGTATCAGATATTAAACTGATAAGAACAGATACTACACTTGATCTTAGCCAAAAGGCCGAGAAGCGATAACCGTGAAAGGGGCGGGCCCAACAAGGTCCCCTTCATGGGCACTATCACTGCTTGCTGTCAGGGAGGCTGCCAGACAATTTTCCATGCACACTCTGGGCTGGGGGGCAGTCAACCACCAGTACACACAGCAGAACCTAAACCCATACCATTATTGCTAAGCAGCAAGACAGGGGCCCATTGCACTCCCACGGGGCCTTTTTAAATGCAATCCATAACCCGGATTTGCCAGGAACCCTTCTTACTCCTCCTACTTGCATGTGACACTGGGCTTAGGATCTGCATAGGAAACACACACACAAGCACACACCTACCTTTGTTGCCTGCAGATGCCTCCTTGGCTGTCCCCAAACGGTATCAAACCAACACCCACGGGAAGCTGTAAGCATAGAGGACATGCCTGCACCCCATTGGACTTACCTGTGTGGGTTAAACCCGGGTTATTTGACAACCTATGGCGGTGATGGTTCTGCTCAGGCAGAGCAGTGCTGATGCTCCTCATAAAGCTGTCGCTGCTGTGAAGGTTCTAGGTGACATCACAAATCCCTATGGTTACATACACAACAAAGCTGGGTTGTTGTTGTTTACACTCTGCAAGGCCTGTGGAAGTGAGTGACATCATAGCACTGTAGTTCTGAGGGTTCTAGATGGATGCAACAATCTCCTGTTGCTTCTATGAAGGCCATAATAGACGACATCACCAAACAGCTCCATAGTCACATACACAGCAAAGGAGAGATGTTGTTTACACCTAGTGATGTCAGTGGTATTGAGTGACATCACAGCACAGTGCTAAGGCTCCTGGGCCTGGACACAGCAGCGGCTGCAATATCTCAACGGAGAATACGTTTATATATATGTGTGTGTGTGCGCGTATATATATATATATATATATATATATATATATATATTTCTCCGCCGAAATCACTTTTAAACCCATTTCCACCTTTTTTTCCCTTCTCTTCCTCTTACTTTTTTTTCACGTTTTTTTACGTTTTTCTCCTTTTCGCCTCTTTTCTGGGCGTATTATTCTTCTTTTTCTTCTTTTTTTTCGTCTAATGCATACCCCATCAGTGCAGCAATGCTTATTCAATACCGCCAGCAGATGGAGACACTGGGGGATAATTTTCTAAGGATTTATACTGATTTTTCCTGTCTGAATTTGTCGCACAGAAAGTTGCAGGCCAAATATGTGTGACATTTCTGCGACTTTAGCTTCTAGAGCATTTTTACAACATTATACATAGGTGCTGAATACATAAAAAGCGACTGTTCAGCGACAGACAAGTCGCATCGGCTGAAAGTAGGCCAGAATGTCAGTCCATGTTGGAGCAGGTTTAGATACAGTCTAAAGCATAGATCTCAAAGTCTGTGCACAGAATTTAGCAAGGGCCTCGCACCTTCTGATGCATCAGGTAGGTGCACAATAGCATAGCCTAACCCTCTGTACTTTGGTCTATATTGATGCGGGACATAGACAGCCAGCTGATGACCAATCCATTAGTTGTCAGGGAGGCTGCCAGACAATTTTCCATGCACACTCTGGGCTGGGGGGCAGTCAACCACCAGTACACACAGCAGAACCTAAACCCATACCATTATTGCTAAGCAGCAAGACAGGGGCCCATTGCACTCCCACGGGGCCTTTTTAAATGCAATCCATAACCCGGATTTGCCAGGAACCCTTCTTACTCCTCCTACTTGCATGTGACACTGGGCTTAGGATCTGCATAGGAAACACACACACAAGCACACACCTACCTTTGTTGCCTGCAGATGCCTCCTTGGCTGTCCCCAAACGGTATCAAACCAACACCCACGGGAAGCTGTAAGCATAGAGGACATGCCTGCACCCCATTGGACTTACCTGTGTGGGTTAAACCCGGGTTATTTGACAACCTATGGCGGTGATGGTTCTGCTCAGGCAGAGCAGTGCTGATGCTCCTCATAAAGCTGTCGCTGCTGTGAAGGTTCTAGGTGACATCACAAATCCCTATGGTTACATACACAACAAAGCTGGGTTGTTGTTGTTTACACTCTGCAAGGCCTGTGGAAGTGAGTGACATCATAGCACTGTAGTTCTGAGGGTTCTAGATGGATGCAACAATCTCCTGTTGCTTCTATGAAGGCCATAATAGACGACATCACCAAACAGCTCCATAGTCACATACACAGCAAAGGAGAGATGTTGTTTACACCTAGTGATGTCAGTGGTATTGAGTGACATCACAGCACAGTGCTAAGGCTCCTGGGCCTGGACACAGCAGCGGCTGCAATATCTCAACGGAGAATACGTTTATATATATGTGTGTGTGTGCGCGTATATATATATATATATATATATATATATATATATATATATATATATATATATTTCTCCGCCGAAATCACTTTTAAACCCATTTCCACCTTTTTTTCCCTTCTCTTCCTCTTACTTTTTTTTCACGTTTTTTTACGTTTTTCTCCTTTTCGCCTCTTTTCTGGGCGTATTATTCTTCTTTTTCTTCTTTTTTTTCGTCTAATGCATACCCCATCAGTGCAGCAATGCTTATTCAATACCGCCAGCAGATGGAGACACTGGGGGATAATTTTCTAAGGATTTATACTGATTTTTCCTGTCTGAATTTGTCGCACAGAAAGTTGCAGGCCAAATATGTGTGACATTTCTGCGACTTTAGCTTCTAGAGCATTTTTACAACATTATACATAGGTGCTGAATACATAAAAAGCGACTGTTCAGCGACAGACAAGTCGCATTGGCTGAAAGTAGGCCAGAATGTCAGTCCATGTTGGAGCAGGTTTAGATACAGTCTAAAGCATAGATCTCAAAGTCTGTGCACAGAATTTAGCAAGGGCCTCGCACCTTCTGATGCATCAGGTAGGTGCACAATAGCATAGCCTAACCCTCTGTACTTTGGTCTATATTGATGCGGGACATAGACAGCCAGCTGATGACCAATCCATTAGTGCAATGGATGGCTGGAAGCATTTGTCTTTGCCTTTGCAATACCACAGAAGCAATGCATGGTCAATGTACAGCAATGACACACCTGTGTGAACAGCCAGGAGACCCCCCCCCCCCCCATGTTATGTTACATAGTTACATAGTTAGTACGGTCGAAAAAAGACATATGTCCATCAAGTTCAACCAGGGAATTAAGGGGTAGGGGTGTGGCGCGATATTGGGGAAGGGATGAGATTTTATATTTCTTCATAAGCATTAATCTTATTTTGTCAATTAGGAACATTCAGCACCCACCCGCTATCAAGGCAGCTGCCTATCATGTCATGCCCTACCTGCACAGGTGTGCTGGCTACTCAAATGATCCAATTAAGGAGGCCATTTAGTCAGCAGCAGCAGAAGTCCTGTGCCTGGACGCTCCAACAGCGGCCAGACACAAGCAGAAGCAGAAGCAGCACCACCTTTTGTTTTTTGGCTGCAGCAGCAGCAGCAGCAGCAGCAAGGCCCACAGGGCTGGCTAGCTGGCTAGCCAGCAAACAGGTAGCAATGAAAGTAGGAATCTTTCTTTTTAACCCTGTAAGGGGGTGGTGCACTGTACCCGAAGATACTGCCATATCGGGTCAATGCATAGGGCGACGGAAGCAAGCTTCGAAATCGGCCCCCGTTCTCAAAAATCCATTTAATATATGGTCCCCAGATAGGGGACGTATCAGATATTAAACTGATAAGAACAGATACTACACTTGATCTTAGCCAAAAGGCCGAGAAGCGATAACCGTGAAAGGGGCGGGCCCAACAAGGTCCCCTTCATGGGCACTATCACTGCTTGCTGTCAGGGAGGCTGCCAGACAATTTTCCATGCACACTCTGGGCTGGGGGGCAGTCAACCACCAGTACACACAGCAGAACCTAAACCCATACCATTATTGCTAAGCAGCAAGACAGGGGCCCATTGCACTCCCACGGGGCCTTTTTAAATGCAATCCATAACCCGGATTTGCCAGGAACCCTTCTTACTCCTCCTACTTGCATGTGACACTGGGCTTAGGATCTGCATAGGAAACACACACACAAGCACACACCTACCTTTGTTGCCTGCAGATGCCTCCTTGGCTGTCCCCAAACGGTATCAAACCAACACCCACGGGAAGCTGTAAGCATAGAGGACATGCCTGCACCCCATTGGACTTACCTGTGTGGGTTAAATCCGGGTTATTTGACAACCTATGGCGGTGATGGTTCTGCTCAGGCAGAGCAGTGCTGATGCTCCTCATAAAGCTGTCGCTGCTGTGAAGGTTCTAGGTGACATCACAAATCCCTATGGTTACATACACAACAAAGCTGGGTTGTTGTTGTTTACACTCTGCAAGGCCTGTGGAAGTGAGTGACATCATAGCACTGTAGTTCTGAGGGTTCTAGATGGATGCAACAATCTCCTGTTGCTTCTATGAAGGCCATAATAGACGACATCACCAAACAGCTCCATAGTCACATACACAGCAAAGGAGAGATGTTGTTTACACCTAGTGATGTCAGTGGTATTGAGTGACATCACAGCACAGTGCTAAGGCTCCTGGGCCTGGACACAGCAGCGGCTGCAATATCTCAACGGAGAATACGTTTATATATATGTGTGTGTGTGCGCGTATATATATATATATATATATATATATATATATATTTCTCCGCCGAAATCACTTTTAAACCCATTTCCACCTTTTTTTCCCTTCTCTTCCTCTTACTTTTTTTTCACGTTTTTTTACGTTTTTCTCCTTTTCGCCTCTTTTCTGGGCGTATTATTCTTCTTTTTCTTCTTTTTTTTCGTCTAATGCATACCCCATCAGTGCAGCAATGCTTATTCAATACCGCCAGCAGATGGAGACACTGGGGGATAATTTTCTAAGGATTTATACTGTTTTTTCCTGTCTGAATTTGTCGCACAGAAAGTTGCAGGCCAAATATGTGTGACATTTCTGCGACTTTAGCTTCTAGAGCATTTTTACAACATTATACATAGGTGCTGAATACATAAAAAGCGACTGTTCAGCGACAGACAAGTCGCATCGGCTGAAAGTAGGCCAGAATGTCAGTCCATGTTGGAGCAGGTTTAGATACAGTCTAAAGCATAGATCTCAAAGTCTGTGCACAGAATTTAGCAAGGGCCTCGCACCTTCTGATGCATCAGGTAGGTGCACAATAGCATAGCCTAACCCTCTGTACTTTGGTCTATATTGATGCGGGACATAGACAGCCAGCTGATGACCAATCCATTAGTGCAATGGATGGCTGGAAGCATTTGTCTTTGCCTTTGCAATACCACAGAAGCAATGCATGGTCAATGTACAGCAATGACACACCTGTGTGAACAGCCAGGAGACCCCCCCCCCCCCCCCCATGTTATGTTACATAGTTACATAGTTAGTACGGTCGAAAAAAGACATATGTCCATCAAGTTCAACCAGGGAATTAAGGGGTAGGGGTGTGGCGCGATATTGGGGAAGGGATGAGATTTTATATTTCTTCATAAGCATTAATCTTATTTTGTCAATTAGGAACATTCAGCACCCACCCGCTATCAAGGCAGCTGCCTATCATGTCATGCCCTACCTGCACAGGTGTGCTGGCTACTCAAATGATCCAATTAAGGAGGCCATTTAGTCAGCAGCAGCAGAAGTCCTGTGCCTGGACGCTCCAACAGCGGCCAGACACAAGCAGAAGCAGAAGCAGCAGCAGCACCACCTTTTGTTTTTTGGCTGCAGCAGCAGCAGCAGCAAGGCCCACAGGGCTGGCTAGCTGGCTAGCCAGCAAGCAGGTAGCAATGAAAGTAGGAATCTTTCTTTTTAACCCTGTAAGGGGGTGGTGCACTGTACCCGAAGATACTGCCATATCGGGTCAATGCATAGGGCGACGGAAGCAAGCTTCGAAATCGGCCCCCGTTCTCAAAAATCCATTTAATATATGGTCCCCAGATAGGGGACGTATCAGATATTAAACTGATAAGAACAGATACTACACTTGATCTTAGCCAAAAGGCCGAGAAGCGATAACCGTGAAAGGGGCGGGCCCAACAAGGTCCCCTTCATGGGCACTATCACTGCTTGCTGTCAGGGAGGCTGCCAGACAATTTTCCATGCACACTCTGGGCTGGGGGGCAGTCAACCACCAGTACACACAGCAGAACCTAAACCCATACCATTATTGCTAAGCAGCAAGACAGGGGCCCATTGCACTCCCACGGGGCCTTTTTAAATGCAATCCATAACCCGGATTTGCCAGGAACCCTTCTTACTCCTCCTACTTGCATGTGACACTGGGCTTAGGATCTGCATAGGAAACACACACACAAGCACACACCTACCTTTGTTGCCTGCAGATGCCTCCTTGGCTGTCCCCAAACGGTATCAAACCAACACCCACGGGAAGCTGTAAGCATAGAGGACATGCCTGCACCCCATTGGACTTACCTGTGTGGGTTAAACCCGGGTTATTTGACAACCTTTGGCGGTGATGGTTCTGCTCAGGCAGAGCAGTGCTGATGCTCCTCATAAAGCTGTCGCTGCTGTGAAGGTTCTAGGTGACATCACAAATCCCTATGGTTACATACACAACAAAGCTGGGTTGTTGTTGTTTACACTCTGCAAGGCCTGTGGAAGTGAGTGACATCATAGCACTGTAGTTCTGAGGGTTCTAGATGGATGCAACAATCTCCTGTTGCTTCTATGAAGGCCATAATAGACGACATCACCAAACAGCTCCATAGTCACATACACAGCAAAGGAGAGATGTTGTTTACACCTAGTGATGTCAGTGGTATTGAGTGACATCACAGCACAGTGCTAAGGCTCCTGGGCCTGGACACAGCAGCGGCTGCAATATCTCAACGGAGAATACGTTTATATATATGTGTGTGTGTGCGCGTATATATATATATATATATATATATATATATATATATATATATATATATATTTCTCCGCCGAAATCACTTTTAAACCCATTTCCACCTTTTTTTCCCTTCTCTTCCTCTTACTTTTTTTTCACGTTTTTTTACGTTTTTCTCCTTTTCGCCTCTTTTCTGGGCGTATTATTCTTCTTTTTCTTCTTTTTTTTCGTCTAATGCATACCCCATCAGTGCAGCAATGCTTATTCAATACCGCCAGCAGATGGAGACACTGGGGGATAATTTTCTAAGGATTTATACTGATTTTTCCTGTCTGAATTTGTCGCACAGAAAGTTGCAGGCCAAATATGTGTGACATTTCTGCGACTTTAGCTTCTAGAGCATTTTTACAACATTATACATAGGTGCTGAATACATAAAAAGCGACTGTTCAGCGACAGACAAGTCGCATCGGCTGAAAGTAGGCCAGAATGTCAGTCCATGTTGGAGCAGGTTTAGATACAGTCTAAAGCATAGATCTCAAAGTCTGTGCACAGAATTTAGCAAGGGCCTCGCACCTTCTGATGCATCAGGTAGGTGCACAATAGCATAGCCTAACCCTCTGTACTTTGGTCTATATTGATGCGGGACATAGACAGCCAGCTGATGACCAATCCATTAGTGCAATGGATGGCTGGAAGCATTTGTCTTTGCCTTTGCAATACCACAGAAGCAATGCATGGTCAATGTACAGCAATGACACACCTGTGTGAACAGCCAGGAGACCCCCCCCCCCCCCCCCCCCCCATGTTATGTTACATAGTTACATAGTTAGTACGGTCGAAAAAAGACATATGTCCATCAAGTTCAACCAGGGAATTAAGGGGTAGGGGTGTGGCGCGATATTGGGGAAGGGATGAGATTTTATATTTCTTCATAAGCATTAATCTTATTTTGTCAATTAGGAACATTCAGCACCCACCCGCTATCAAGGCAGCTGCCTATCATGTCATGCCCTACCTGCACAGGTGTGCTGGCTACTCAAATGATCCAATTAAGGAGGCCATTTAGTCAGCAGCAGCAGAAGTCCTGTGCCTGGACGCTCCAACAGCGGCCAGACACAAGCAGAAGCAGAAGCAGCAGCAGCACCACCTTTTGTTTTTTGGCTGCAGCAGCAGCAGCAGCAAGGCCCACAGGGCTGGCTAGCTGGCTAGCCAGCAAGCAGGTAGCAATGAAAGTAGGAATCTTTCTTTTTAACCCTGTAAGGGGGTGGTGCACTGTACCCGAAGATACTGCCATATCGGGTCAATGCATAGGGCGACGGAAGCAAGCTTCGAAATCGGCCCCCGTTCTCAAAAATCCATTTAATATATGGTCCCCAGATAGGGGACGTATCAGATATTAAACTGATAAGAACAGATTTTAACTTGGCTACCCCTGAGGGGTATCTTTTTATTTAGAATTCATAACATTTTACAAAGTGCATTACGATTTATAAATATAATTTTTTTTCAATAAAAACAAATTTTGATAATAAAATCACATATAACAATAAAAGTTCACATAAATACAATCATAATACACTTAAAATGGGCACTTGGTGGCTTTACAAAAGGGCGTTCCATTCATTAAAATACCATTTTCTAGCTAATAAAGGATAATATTTCTTGTCTAATAAAAAGTACTGGTACATATCACTAAAACAAAGAACTAAAACATCATTCACAGATAAAATCTCATGTTTAAAAAGTAAAATGTTTCTGGCATTCCATAGAGCTGCTTTAACACAGTTTATGATCTTCCATGCCATTGTCTCCTGAGTCCGTATTGGGCATTCCAGACATCCATAAAAAACAGCTGCAGAGTTTAAGTCCTTTATTTCTGTTATCTTCTTCACCAGAGGGAGTATTTTAGTCCATATCCTTTTTGCATAAAAACAAGTCCAGAAAAGGTGGTACACGGTCTCGGGTTCCTGGCAGCCCTCCCTCGGGCATACTGCAGTGTTGGCCATCCTTCTTCGGTGCTGGAATGCCCGGCATGGAAGACACTCGTGTATGCAGCTCCAGGCCAGATCTTTCTGTGAATTAAAAAGATAAATCATATTTGCCATCTTCCATATTTTCCTGCATTTCTCTTCATTAAAATTATTCACAGGGGCAATAAAACCACTTTCTTTAATATATTTTAACATTTTTTTGCTATTAGTTACTTCATTAATACTTTTTCCGTTAAAGTTGTACAAGTTGAAAATTTTCTCTAAAATCTTGTATTGTTGGGGAAGATTAAAAGCATAAGGACAGCTTAAAACAGTTTTAAACCACCCATTCCTCCTCATAAAAAAACCTGTATTAAAACGGATAAAATATGACCAGTAACTATCCTTAAAAAGTGTGCTAACACACATGCTAAAAAACTTGGTAAAAAGGAACGCCCTGATGTCGGGGAAGTCCTTTCCACCCATACCTTTTGGCATCATGACGATCTCTCTTCTCAATTTTTCACTCTTGGAGCTCCATAAAAAGGTAAAACATGCTTTAATAATTTTATTTAAAATCATTTCGGGGGGTGGAAAGACCATGCCAAGATACAATAAAATGGGTAAAATCACCATCTTTGTAACTAAAACCTTCCCCTCCATCGTTAGCTTTCTCATGTTCCACATACAAATTTTTGTGTTTATTTTTTGAGCCACCAAGTCCCAGCTATTAAAACCATTGTTTGACTCACTGAAGGAGACCCCTAAAATCTGCACAGACTCAGACACAGGAATGGGTAAATCCCTTAAAAACAGTCCTCCTATATTTAAAACACTGCTTTTATTAAAATTTACCTTAAAACCGGAGGCACAACAAAAAAATTCAACTTGCTTTAGGGCTTTTTGAAGCGATGGGGTGTCCCTTCCAAGCACTGCCACATCGTCCATGTACCCCACTACTTTAGCCTCTAGTCCCCCTCCTCCCGGCAGGGGGACCCCTCTTATTTGCTTATCTCTCCTCAAGGTGCATAGTAGAGGCTCAAGCGCACATATGAAAAGTAGTGGGGACAAAGGACACCCCTGCTTCACTCCGGAATTTAAAATCACATCCTGTGTCTTAAAACCGTTAACTAAAATCTTGCTTGTGCAGTTTTTATAAAAGGCCTTAAGAGACAATAAAAAGCCTTCAGGTATACCCATTTTCTCTAAAACCTTAAAAAGATAAAAATGTGACACTCTGTCAAAAGCCTTCTCGAAGTCTAAGGATAAAATGGCTAGTTTTCCGTTTCTAGACTTTGTGTCACTAATCACATCTTTTAAAAGGTTAAGATTTTCCCATATGCTCCTCCCAGGCACCCCACAGACCTGATTTGAATGGATTATTTTCTCTATTACACTTTTTAATCTATTTGCGCACAGTTTTGCCATCACTTTGTAGTCACAGTTGAGGAGGGTGATTGGTCTCCAGTTCTTTAGATCTGACCGGTCTCCCTTTTTGAACAGCAGGGAGACATCACCCTTCCTCCATGAACCTGGGAGGGCTTTTGTTTTAAATACTTCTGTAAAAAGGGAAAAAAGGTCATCTTTTAAAACACCATAAAAAATGACATAAAACTCAATGGGTATACCGTCAGGACCAGGCACCTTACCGGATTTAAAACTCCTGATCGTCTCTAAAACCTCCTGTTCCGAGATCTCCCTCTGTAAAAGAGACTGGGACACAGGGTCTAAAACATTGGTAATCTCCTTCAATGAGTCATTCATAAAATCAATATCAATATTTTTTGTATTAAAAAGATCCGCATAAAATGAATGTACCCTTTTTAAAATACCCTGTACATCTTTTTCTCCTTGTATATTATCAATTAAAACCTTTTTATCCGTTACTTTCTTAAAAAAGTACCTGGAGCAGGTCTCGTTCTCTTCAAGGTGCTTTATTTTGGATCTGAAAATTATCTCTTTTCCCTTCTGCTCCAGGCACTGTTTTATTTCTTTTTTTAAGTCAGTAATTTCTCTATAAACCTCTATACCATTGTCTCTGAATTTGTACAGGGTTTGCAGACGGGTATTTAGAAGGGAGTAAAACTCACGCTTCTCTTTAGCTCTAGAGATCCCTACTCTAATAAAAAACTCTTTTATTTTTATTTTCATTTTCTCCCACCATATACTGATGGGAGTGTTAGGATCTCTTACCCGTCTGCAGTCCTTGTAGAAGTTGATAAAATCGGATAAAACCTGCGGATCTTCTAAAAGGGATACATTCATCTTCCAGGCATTCCTCCCAGTCTTTTTTCTAAAATCACTCTTCACCTTAAAAGATAAAAGTTTGTGATCAGAAAAAACATTGGTTAAAACATCACACTTAAAAGGCAGTACTTGATAAGAACAGAAGATAAAATCGATCCTGGAGCTGCAGTTTGCGTTGCTCCAGGTCACACCGTCTCTTTCTGGTAAAATACTATTGCATTTCTTAAAAACATCAGTAAGTCTAAAATCAATAATCATATTTTTTAACATAGAAGATGTTTTATCATAGTTTCTACTTACTGAATTGGTAAAACGGTGCTCCCCCCTTAAAATACAATTAAAATCACCTGCTAAAATAAGAGGTTCAGAATCATTGATAAAAAGGGGTAAAATCTCTAACATCCGTGCTCTATCATTTTTATTGGGTGAACCATAAAAATTTAAAAACTGCCATTTAATACCATCAATAAAAGCTTTAACCAATAAAATTCTGCCTGGTAAAATCTCATGAATAAAATCAATAAAAGCATTTCCTTTAAAAAGTATGGCGACCCCTGCTGATCTGGATTCGTTAGATCCAGACCAGACTGATGGACCGTGTACCCAATCTTTTTTATACTTTTCATAATTTAAACTATGCGGGATGCCGCACTCCTGCAGGAAAACCACAGAAGCAGCAAAAATAGACAAGTAGTTAAAAAGGGCAACCCGTTTCGCTCGTGAACTTATACTTCTTACATTCATAGACAATCCGGACAACTCAGCCATTGGAGATGTAAAAAAAAGGGAGGCTCAGATAACAAACTAAAAACCAGATTGCGCACTGGAGCTCTCGTTACCCCCCACCTCTGACTCTACCGTACACATAGAGGAAGCCGGAGAGGAACCACCATCGCTCGAGCAGCCCCCCTCTTCCAAGACCACAGGTGTATAGACGGAGTACATTGGTAAGAACAGCTTCTGGGCTCCATTCTCTTTTTCGGCGTCCACCTCTTGCCCCTCCATAGGGGTCGGGTGCGTACTTAGGTCCGTTTCCGGGACCTCGGAGATGGTCACCCCTGAAACCTCCTCCTGGCTGGGAGGAGGAGGGGTATCCACCGCTGGGACCTGTGGAGGAGCTTCACTTGGAGCCCCCGTCACGACAGGAACTTCCATCTGCTCCTCCTGGACCACCTCCGAGTCCGGACGCCCTTTGGAGCCCCTTCGTCTTTTCACCTTTGCTACTCCGTCCGGGTTTTCACACTCAGGGGGACCCCGAGCAGGAGGACCTTCCGGGGTGGAATCGGGCACCTCTCGCTCTTCCACCTTCTCTGAGGTATCTGCCCGATCCCCTCTCGCATTTCTCTTCCCCGGCCTCCTCTCATTTGGGGTCCCCCTTTCCACCTGTGCCTCTTTCTCCTGGGGTTCTTTTGGGGGGGCCGTGGTCTCCATCTCACAGCTTACCTCTTCTTGTGGGGGGTGCTCCTCCTCTCTGGCTTTTCCCCAGGCTGGTCTCCGGACGTCTCTCTTGGGTTGCCCTTGCTGTTCTGTGGTTTTTTTTGGTCTGTGGGGACAGAAAGCATACACGTGACCAAAGTGACGGCAAAAATTACATCTCAAACCCTTATCACATTTTTCTGTTTCATGTTGCATGCTTCCACATTTCTTACAGGAACTTTCACAATTTTCCTTTATGTGCCCATAACGTTGGCACCTTCTGCAGAAGTTTGGCATTCCCGCAAAAAAGAGGTCGCCACACACATTGTTTAATTTAAAACGAGCAGGCGGTAATAGTATCCCCCCTGGGAGGGTGGGGTCTTTGTTGCACGTGACTTGATATCGCCATTTTGAGGTCCAGACACCACAGTCGTTCATGATTTTTCCTCTGAACTCCACCTTTTTAAAGTAGGCTGCCAGGAACCCATCGATCTCTCT
This sequence comes from Hyla sarda, assembly GCF_029499605.1. NCBI lineage: Eukaryota > Metazoa > Chordata > Amphibia > Anura > Hylidae > Hyla > Hyla sarda. Next base: position 200,445 of record NW_026610613.1, read on the forward strand.
CTGATTTACAAAAGGGGAGTACATCTTCACGACAATCAACTTGGTTTCATCTAGGACGTGCTCGACAATTTGGATACCCTTAAGCCTCGGATCATCCTGCTTTGGAATTTTCATTACTGCATCTAAGAATACGCCTTCCCCTATGAAAGTGCAGTCGTAGATCCTCCGCTTAGGGTAATCCTGGATGGCCAAAATCTCTCGCTTACGAACATTAAGAATCTTGTCGAGCACGTCCTCTATCACGAACCTCATGCCACGTGCATCCGCCGCATCACCTGTGAGAATGACCCGCACAGTGTGTTTAATCCGGGCATAAGCCGGTACCGAACCAGGATCTAGATCTTCATCCATGGTTCATTCGTGTTTTGGTCTGGTTCTCTCCGCTCCAACCAACCAGCCAATTCGCTCAAACCTCTCTCCACCCAAAGGCTTTGAGAGGCGATCGCAACCCGTTACCCTGGGACTAAGCCCTCTCCCCAATAGCAACAAATGGGTGAAGCCCAGGCAATAAACCTGGGCGATCCCACAAGGCCGAGGAGAGGGGTACCCGAGTACCTTCTGACCAGATCTCCTGTATTACTACACTTGATCTTAGCCAAAAGGCCGAGAAGCGATAACCGTGAAAGGGGCGGGCCCAACAAGGTCCCCTTCATGGGCACTATCACTGCTTGTTGTCAGGGAGGCTGCCAGACAATTTTCCATGCACACTCTGGGCTGGGGGGCAGTCAACCACCAGTACACACAGCAGAACCTAAACCCATACCATTATTGCTAAGCAGCAAGACAGGGGCCCATTGTACTCCCACGGGGCCTTTTTAAATGCAATCCATAACCCGGATTTGCCAGGAACCCTTCTTACTCCTCCTACTTGCATGTGACACTGGGCTTAGGATCTGCATAGGAAACACACACACAAGCACACACCTACCTTTGTTGCCTGCAGATGCCTCCTTGGCTGTCCCCAAACGGTATCAAACCAACACCCACGGGAAGCTGTAAGCATAGAGGACATGCCTGCACCCCATTGGACTTACCTGTGTGGGTTAAACCCGGGTTATTTGACAACCTATGGCGGTGATGGTTCTGCTCAGGCAGAGCAGTGCTGATGCTCCTCATAAAGCTGTCGCTGCTGTGAAGGTTCTAGGTGACATCACAAATCCCTATGGTTACATACACAACAAAGCTGGGTTGTTGTTGTTTACACTCTGCAAGGCCTGTGGAAGTGAGTGACATCATAGCACTGTAGTTCTGAGGGTTCTAGATGGATGCAACAATCTCCTGTTGCTTCTATGAAGGCCATAATAGACGACATCACCAAACAGCTCCATAGTCACATACACAGCAAAGGAGAGATGTTGTTTACACCTAGTGATGTCAGTGGTATTGAGTGACATCACAGCACAGTGCTAAGGCTCCTGGGCCTGGACACAGCAGCGGCTGCAATATCTCAACGGAGAATACGTTTATATATATGTGTGTGTGTGCGCGTATATATATATATATATATATATATATATATATATATATATATATTTCTCCGCCGAAATCACTTTTAAACCCATTTCCACCTTTTTTTCCCTTCTCTTCCTCTTACTTTTTTTTCACGTTTTTTTACGTTTTTCTCCTTTTCGCCTCTTTTCTGGGCGTATTATTCTTCCTTTTCTTCTTTTTTTTCGTCTAATGCATACCCCATCAGTGCAGCAATGCTTATTCAATACCGCCAGCAGATGGAGACACTGGGGGATAATTTTCTAAGGATTTATACTGATTTTTCCTGTCTGAATTTGTCGCACAGAAAGTTGCAGGCCAAATATGTGTGACATTTCTGCGACTTTAGCTTCTAGAGCATTTTTACAACATTATACATAGGTGCTGAATACATAAAAAGCGACTGTTCAGCGACAGACAAGTCGCATCGGCTGAAAGTAGGCCAGAATGTCAGTCCATGTTGGAGCAGGTTTAGATACAGTCTAAAGCATAGATCTCAAAGTCTGTGCACAGAATTTAGCAAGGGCCTCGCACCTTCTGATGCATCAGGTAGGTGCACAATAGCATAGCCTAACCCTCTGTACTTTGGTCTATATTGATGCGGGACATAGACAGCCAGCTGATGACCAATCCATTAGTGCAATGGATGGCTGGAAGCATTTGTCTTTGCCTTTGCAATACCACAGAAGCAATGCATGGTCAATGTACAGCAATGACACACCTGTGTGAACAGCCAGGAGACCCCCCCCCCCCCCCCCATGTTATGTTACATAGTTACATAGTTAGTACGGTCGAAAAAAGACATATGTCCATCAAGTTCAACCAGGGAATTAAGGGGTAGGGGTGTGGCGCGATATTGGGGAAGGGATGAGATTTTATATTTCTTCATAAGCATTAATCTTATTTTGTCAATTAGGAACATTCAGCACCCACCCGCTATCAAGGCAGCTGCCTATCATGTCATGCCCTACCTGCACAGGTGTGCTGGCTACTCAAATGATCCAATTAAGGAGGCCATTTAGTCAGCAGCAGCAGAAGTCCTGTGCCTGGACGCTCCAACAGCGGCCAGACACAAGCAGAAGCAGAAGCAGCAGCAGCACCACCTTTTGTTTTTTGGCTGCAGCAGCAGCAAGGCCCACAGGGCTGGCTAGCTGGCTAGCCAGCAAGCAGGTAGCAATGAAAGTAGGAATCTTTCTTTTTAACCCTGTAAGGGGGTGGTGCACTGTACCCGAAGATACTGCCATATCGGGTCAATGCATAGGGCGACGGAAGCAAGCTTCGAAATCGGCCCCCGTTCTCAAAAATCCATTTAATATATGGTCCCCAGATAGGGGACGTATCAGATATTAAACTGATAAGAACAGATACTACACTTGATCTTAGCCAAAAGGCCGAGAAGCGATAACCGTGAAAGGGGCGGGCCCAACAAGGTCCCCTTCATGGGCACTATCACTGCTTGCTGTCAGGGAGGCTGCCAGACAATTTTCCATGCACACTCTGGGCTGGGGGGCAGTCAACCACCAGTACACACAGCAGAACCTAAACCCATACCATTATTGCTAAGCAGCAAGACAGGGGCCCATTGCACTCCCACGGGGCCTTTTTAAATGCAATCCATAACCCGGATTTGCCAGGAACCCTTCTTACTCCTCCTACTTGCATGTGACACTGGGCTTAGGATCTGCATAGGAAACACACACACAAGCACACATCTACCTTTGTTGCCTGCAGATGCCTCCTTGGCTGTCCCCAAACGGTATCAAACCAACACCCACGGGAAGCTGTAAGCATAGAGGACATGCCTGCACCCCATTGGACTTACCTGTGTGGGTTAAACCCGGGTTATTTGACAACCTATGGCGGTGATGGTTCTGCTCAGGCAGAGCAGTGCTGATGCTCCTCATAAAGCTGTCGCTGCTGTGAAGGTTCTAGGTGACATCACAAATCCCTATGGTTACATACACAACAAAGCTGGGTTGTTGTTGTTTACACTCTGCAAGGCCTGTGGAAGTGAGTGACATCATAGCACTGTAGTTCTGAGGGTTCTAGATGGATGCAACAATCTCCTGTTGCTTCTATGAAGGCCATAATAGACGACATCACCAAACAGCTCCATAGTCACATACACAGCAAAGGAGAGATGTTGTTTACACCTAGTGATGTCAGTGGTATTGAGTGACATCACAGCACAGTGCTAAGGCTCCTGGGCCTGGACACAGCAGCGGCTGCAATATCTCAACGGAGAATACGTTTATATATATGTGTGTGTGTGCGCGTATATATATATATATATATATATATATATATATATATATATATATTTCTCCGCCGAAATCACTTTTAAACCCATTTCCACCTTTTTTTCCCTTCTCTTCCTCTTACTTTTTTTTCACGTTTTTTTACGTTTTTCTCCTTTTCGCCTCTTTTCTGGGCGTATTATTCTTCCTTTTCTTCTTTTTTTTCGTCTAATGCATACCCCATCAGTGCAGCAATGCTTATTCAATACCGCCAGCAGATGGAGACACTGGGGGATAATTTTCTAAGGATTTATACTGATTTTTCCTGTCTGAATTTGTCGCACAGAAAGTTGCAGGCCAAATATGTGTGACATTTCTGCGACTTTAGCTTCTAGAGCATTTTTACAACATTATACATAGGTGCTGAATACATAAAAAGCGACTGTTCAGCGACAGACAAGTCGCATCGGCTGAAAGTAGGCCAGAATGTCAGTCCATGTTGGAGCAGGTTTAGATACAGTCTAAAGCATAGATCTCAAAGTCTGTGCACAGAATTTAGCAAGGGCCTCGCACCTTCTGATGCATCAGGTAGGTGCACAATAGCATAGCCTAACCCTCTGTACTTTGGTCTATATTGATGCGGGACATAGACAGCCAGCTGATGACCAATCCATTAGTGCAATGGATGGCTGGAAGCATTTGTCTTTGCCTTTGCAATACCACAGAAGCAATGCATGGTCAATGTACAGCAATGACACACCTGTGTGAACAGCCAGGAGACCCCCCCCCCCCCCATGTTATGTTACATAGTTACATAGTTAGTACGGTCGAAAAAAGACATATGTCCATCAAGTTCAACCAGGGAATTAAGGGGTAGGGGTGTGGCGCGATATTGGGGAAGGGATGAGATTTTATATTTCTTCATAAGCATTAATCTTATTTTGTCAATTAGGAACATTCAGCACCCACCCGCTATCAAGGCAGCTGCCTATCATGTCATGCCCTACCTGCACAGGTGTGCTGGCTACTCAAATGATCCAATTAAGGAGGCCATTTAGTCAGCAGCAGCAGAAGTCCTGTGCCTGGACGCTCCAACAGCGGCCAGACACAAGCAGAAGCAGAAGCAGCAGCAGCACCACCTTTTGTTTTTTGGCTGCAGCAGCAGCAGCAGCAAGGCCCACAGGGCTGGCTAGCTGGCTAGCCAGCAAGCAGGTAGCAATGAAAGTAGGAATCTTTCTTTTTAACCCTGTAAGGGGGTGGTGCACTGTACCCGAAGATACTGCCATATCGGGTCAATGCATAGGGCGACGGAAGCAAGCTTCGAAATCGGCCCCCGTTCTCAAAAATCCATTTAATATATGGTCCCCAGATAGGGGACGTATCAGATATTAAACTGATAAGAACAGATACTACACTTGATCTTAGCCAAAAGGCCGAGAAGCGATAACCGTGAAAGGGGCGGGCCCAACAAGGTCCCCTTCATGGGCACTATCACTGCTTGCTGTCAGGGAGGCTGCCAGACAATTTTCCATGCACACTCTGGGCTGGGGGGCAGTCAACCACCAGTACACACAGCAGAACCTAAACCCATACCATTATTGCTAAGCAGCAAGACAGGGGCCCATTGCACTCCCACGGGGCCTTTTTAAATGCAATCCATAACCCGGATTTGCCAGGAACCCTTCTTACTCCTCCTACTTGCATGTGACACTGGGCTTAGGATCTGCATAGGAAACACACACACAAGCACACACCTACCTTTGTTGCCTGCAGATGCCTCCTTGGCTGTCCCCAAACGGTATCAAACCAACACCCACGGGAAGCTGTAAGCATAGAGGACATGCCTGCACCCCATTGGACTTACCTGTGTGGGTTAAACCCGGGTTATTTGACAACCTATGGCGGTGATGGTTCTGCTCAGGCAGAGCAGTGCTGATGCTCCTCATAAAGCTGTCGCTGCTGTGAAGGTTCTAGGTGACATCACAAATCCCTATGGTTACATACACAACAAAGCTGGGTTGTTGTTGTTTACACTCTGCAAGGCCTGTGGAAGTGAGTGACATCATAGCACTGTAGTTCTGAGGGTTCTAGATGGATGCAACAATCTCCTGTTGCTTCTATGAAGGCCATAATAGACGACATCACCAAACAGCTCCATAGTCACATACACAGCAAAGGAGAGATGTTGTTTACACCTAGTGATGTCAGTGGTATTGAGTGACATCACAGCACAGTGCTAAGGCTCCTGGGCCTGGACACAGCAGCGGCTGCAATATCTCAACGGAGAATACGTTTATATATATGTGTGTGTGTGCGCGTATATATATATATATATATATATATATATATATATATATATATATTTCTCCGCCGAAATCACTTTTAAACCCATTTCCACCTTTTTTTCCCTTCTCTTCCTCTTACTTTTTTTTCACGTTTTTTTACGTTTTTCTCCTTTTCGCCTCTTTTCTGGGCGTATTATTCTTCTTTTTCTTCTTTTTTTTCGTCTAATGCATACCCCATCAGTGCAGCAATGCTTATTCAATACCGCCAGCAGATGGAGACACTGGGGGATAATTTTCTAAGGATTTATACTGATTTTTCCTGTCTGAATTTGTCGCACAGAAAGTTGCAGGCCAAATATGTGTGACATTTCTGCGACTTTAGCTTCTAGAGCATTTTTACAACATTATACATAGGTGCTGAATACATAAAAAGCGACTGTTCAGCGACAGACAAGTCGCATCGGCTGAAAGTAGGCCAGAATGTCAGTCCATGTTGGAGCAGGTTTAGATACAGTCTAAAGCATAGATCTCAAAGTCTGTGCACAGAATTTAGCAAGGGCCTCGCACCTTCTGATGCATCAGGTAGGTGCACAATAGCATAGCCTAACCCTCTGTACTTTGGTCTATATTGATGCGGGACATAGACAGCCAGCTGATGACCAATCCATTAGTGCAATGGATGGCTGGAAGCATTTGTCTTTGCCTTTGCAATACCACAGAAGCAATGCATGGTCAATGTACAGCAATGACACACCTGTGTGAACAGCCAGGAGACCCCCCCCCCCCCCCCATGTTATGTTACATAGTTACATAGTTAGTACGGTCGAAAAAAGACATATGTCCATCAAGTTCAACCAGGGAATTAAGGGGTAGGGGTGTGGCGCGATATTGGGGAAGGGATGAGATTTTATATTTCTTCATAAGCATTAATCTTATTTTGTCAATTAGGAACATTCAGCACCCACCCGCTATCAAGGCAGCTGCCTATCATGTCATGCCCTACCTGCACAGGTGTGCTGGCTACTCAAATGATCCAATTAAGGAGGCCATTTAGTCAGCAGCAGCAGAAGTCCTGTGCCTGGACGCTCCAACAGCGGCCAGACACAAGCAGAAGCAGAAGCAGCAGCAGCACCACCTTTTGTTTTTTGGCTGCAGCAGCAGCAGCAGCAAGGCCCACAGGGCTGGCTAGCTGGCTAGCCAGCAAGCAGGTAGCAATGAAAGTAGGAATCTTTCTTTTTAACCCTGTAAGGGGGTGGTGCACTGTACCCGAAGATACTGCCATATCGGGTCAATGCATAGGGCGACGGAAGCAAGCTTCGAAATCGGCCCCCGTTCTCAAAAATCCATTTAATATATGGTCCCCAGATAGGGGACGTATCAGATATTAAACTGATAAGAACAGATACTACACTTGATCTTAGCCAAAAGGCCGAGAAGCGATAACCGTGAAAGGGGCGGGCCCAACAAGGTCCCCTTCATGGGCACTATCACTGCTTGCTGTCAGGGAGGCTGCCAGACAATTTTCCATGCACACTCTGGGCTGGGGGGCAGTCAACCACCAGTACACACAGCAGAACCTAAACCCATACCATTATTGCTAAGCAGCAAGACAGGGGCCCATTGCACTCCCACGGGGCCTTTTTAAATGCAATCCATAACCCGGATTTGCCAGGAACCCTTCTTACTCCTCCTACTTGCATGTGACACTGGGCTTAGGATCTGCATAGGAAACACACACACAAGCACACACCTACCTTTGTTGCCTGCAGATGCCTCCTTGGCTGTCCCCAAACGGTATCAAACCAACACCCACGGGAAGCTGTAAGCATAGAGGACATGCCTGCACCCCATTGGACTTACCTGTGTGGGTTAAACCCGGGTTATTTGACAACCTATGGCGGTGATGGTTCTGCTCAGGCAGAGCAGTGCTGATGCTCCTCATAAAGCTGTCGCTGCTGTGAAGGTTCTAGGTGACATCACAAATCCCTATGGTTACATACACAACAAAGCTGGGTTGTTGTTGTTTACACTCTGCAAGGCCTGTGGAAGTGAGTGACATCATAGCACTGTAGTTCTGAGGGTTCTAGATGGATGCAACAATCTCCTGTTGCTTCTATGAAGGCCATAATAGACGACATCACCAAAACAGCTCCATAGTCACATACACAGCAAAGGAGAGATGTTGTTTACACCTAGTGATGTCAGTGGTATTGAGTGACATCACAGCACAGTGCTAAGGCTCCTGGGCCTGGACACAGCAGCGGCTGCAATATCTCAACGGAGAATACGTTTATATATATGTGTGTGTGTGCGCGTATATATATATATATATATATATATATATATATATATATATATATATTTCTCCGCCGAAATCACTTTTAAACCCATTTCCACCTTTTTTTCCCTTCTCTTCCTCTTACTTTTTTTTCACGTTTTTTTACGTTTTTCTCCTTTTCGCCTCTTTTCTGGGCGTATTATTCTTCTTTTTCTTCTTTTTTTTCGTCTAATGCATACCCCATCAGTGCAGCAATGCTTATTCAATACCGCCAGCAGATGGAGACACTGGGGGATAATTTTCTAAGGATTTATACTGATTTTTCCTGTCTGAATTTGTCGCACAGAAAGTTGCAGGCCAAATATGTGTGACATTTCTGCGACTTTAGCTTCTAGAGCATTTTTACAACATTATACATAGGTGCTGAATACATAAAAAGCGACTGTTCAGCGACAGACAAGTCGCATCGGCTGAAAGTAGGCCAGAATGTCAGTCCATGTTGGAGCAGGTTTAGATACAGTCTAAAGCATAGATCTCAAAGTCTGTGCACAGAATTTAGCAGGGCCTCGCACCTTCTGATGCATCAGGTAGGTGCACAATAGCATAGCCTAACCCTCTGTACTTTGGTCTATATTGATGCGGGACATAGACAGCCAGCTGATGACCAATCCATTAGTGCAATGGATGGCTGGAAGCATTTGTCTTTGCCTTTGCAATACCACAGAAGCAATGCATGGTCAATGTACAGCAATGACACACCTGTGTGAACAGCCAGGAGACCCCCCCCCCCCCCCATGTTATGTTACATAGTTACATAGTTAGTACGGTCGAAAAAAGACATATGTCCATCAAGTTCAACCAGGGAATTAAGGGGTAGGGGTGTGGCGCGATATTGGGGAAGGGATGAGATTTTATATTTCTTCATAAGCATTAATCTTATTTTGTCAATTAGGAACATTCAGCACCCACCCGCTATCAAGGCAGCTGCCTATCATGTCATGCCCTACCTGCACAGGTGTGCTGGCTACTCAAATGATCCAATTAAGGAGGCCATTTAGTCAGCAGCAGCAGAAGTCCTGTGCCTGGACGCTCCAACAGCGGCCAGACACAAGCAGAAGCAGAAGCAGCAGCAGCACCACCTTTTGTTTTTTGGCTGCAGCAGCAGCAGCAGCAAGGCCCACAGGGCTGGCTAGCTGGCTAGCCAGCAAGCAGGTAGCAATGAAAGTAGGAATCTTTCTTTTTAACCCTGTAAGGGGGTGGTGCACTGTACCCGAAGATACTGCCATATCGGGTCAATGCATAGGGCGACGGAAGCAAGCTTCGAAATCGGCCCCCGTTCTCAAAAATCCATTTAATATATGGTCCCCAGATAGGGGACGTATCAGATATTAAACTGATAAGAACAGATACTACACTTGATCTTAGCCAAAAGGCCGAGAAGCGATAACCGTGAAAGGGGCGGGCCCAACAAGGTCCCCTTCATGGGCACTATCACTGCTTGCTGTCAGGGAGGCTGCCAGACAATTTTCCATGCACACTCTGGGCTGGGGGGCAGTCAACCACCAGTACACACAGCAGAACCTAAACCCATACCATTATTGCTAAGCAGCAAGACAGGGGCCCATTGCACTCCCACGGGGCCTTTTTAAATGCAATCCATAACCCGGATTTGCCAGGAACCCTTCTTACTCCTCCTACTTGCATGTGACACTGGGCTTAGGATCTGCATAGGAAACACACACACAAGCACACACCTACCTTTGTTGCCTGCAGATGCCTCCTTGGCTGTCCCCAAACGGTATCAAACCAACACCCACGGGAAGCTGTAAGCATAGAGGACATGCCTGCACCCCATTGGACTTACCTGTGTGGGTTAAACCCGGGTTATTTGACAACCTATGGCGGTGATGGTTCTGCTCAGGCAGAGCAGTGCTGATGCTCCTCATAAAGCTGTCGCTGCTGTGAAGGTTCTAGGTGACATCACAAATCCCTATGGTTACATACACAACAAAGCTGGGTTGTTGTTGTTTACACTCTGCAAGGCCTGTGGAAGTGAGTGACATCATAGCACTGTAGTTCTGAGGGTTCTAGATGGATGCAACAATCTCCTGTTGCTTCTATGAAGGCCATAATAGACGACATCACCAAACAGCTCCATAGTCACATACACAGCAAAGGAGAGATGTTGTTTACACCTAGTGATGTCAGTGGTATTGAGTGACATCACAGCACAGTGCTAAGGCTCCTGGGCCTGGACACAGCAGCGGCTACAATATCTCAACGGAGAATACGTTTATATATATGTGTGTGTGTGCGCGTATATATATATATATATATATATATATATATATATATATATATTTCTCCGCCGAAATCACTTTTAAACCCATTTCCACCTTTTTTTCCCTTCTCTTCCTCTTACTTTTTTTTCACGTTTTTTTACGTTTTTCTCCTTTTCGCCTCTTTTCTGGGCGTATTATTCTTCTTTTTCTTCTTTTTTTTCGTCTAATGCATACCCCATCAGTGCAGCAATGCTTATTCAATACCGCCAGCAGATGGAGACACTGGGGGATAATTTTCTAAGGATTTATACTGATTTTTCCTGTCTGAATTTGTCGCACAGAAAGTTGCAGGCCAAATATGTGTGACATTTCTGTGACTTTAGCTTCTAGAGCATTTTTACAACATTATACATAGGTGCTGAATACATAAAAAGCGACTGTTCAGCGACAGACAAGTCGCATCGGCTGAAAGTAGGCCAGAATGTCAGTCCATGTTGGAGCAGGTTTAGATACAGTCTAAAGCATAGATCTCAAAGTCTGTGCACAGAATTTAGCAAGGGCCTCGCACCTTCTGATGCATCAGGTAGGTGCACAATAGCATAGCCTAACCCTCTGTACTTTGGTCTATATTGATGCGGGACATAGACAGCCAGCTGATGACCAATCCATTAGTGCAATGGATGGCTGGAAGCATTTGTCTTTGCCTTTGCAATACCACAGAAGCAATGCATGGTCAATGTACAGCAATGACACACCTGTGTGAACAGCCAGGAGACCCCCCCCCCCCCCCCATGTTATGTTACATAGTTACATAGTTAGTACGGTCGAAAAAAGACATATGTCCATCAAGTTCAACCAGGGAATTAAGGGGTAGGGGTGTGGCGCGATATTGGGGAAGGGATGAGATTTTATATTTCTTCATAAGCATTAATCTTATTTTGTCAATTAGGAACATTCAGCACCCACCCGCTATCAAGGCAGCTGCCTATCATGTCATGCCCTACCTGCACAGGTGTGCTGGCTACTCAAATGAT